>NW_006282376.1:207737-213040 GCF_000327345.1 Myotis davidii
GAGATGGGGGTCCCCTGCCCAGGCCTGAAGCCTGGGCCAGAGGCGTCAGGCCTGGGCCAGGGGGACCAAGCCAGCGATTGGTGTGAACTACAGAGGAAACACTTTTTCTGACCACTCATTGGCTAAGCTCCCTGTATGCCACTGGTAATATTCTTAGTAATTTGGGTAATAAGAATCCAAAGAGGTGATCTAGGGTTTTTCACCACACTCCTGGAGAAAAAAATGAAGGTCTGCTCCTGGAGGGCTAAGAAATGTCATATCCTGCCCTAGCTGGTTTTGCTCGGTGGATAATGCCTCGGCTTGCCAACCACAGGGTCTGGGGTCAATTATGACCAAGGGCATGTACCTAGGTTGCAGGCTCCTCCCTGGCCGGGGCCCAGGTCAGGGCTCATGCAGGAGGCAACCAATCAAAGTGTTCCTCTCACTTTGATGTTTCTCTCTGTCTTTCCCTTTCTCTTCCACATTCTCTAAAAATCAAAGGAAACATATCTTCAGCTGAGGATAAAAAAAAATAATAATAAAGAAATGTCATAACCTAAGAAAGACACATCTTGAAAATGCCTAAAGAAAGTTGTCATTTTTTCATGGTGAAGGGACTGGAGTCCGTATTGATGAAAACACCTTGGTGGCTGTGATGACTGGCAGTGGCTGCAGCAGCAGGGTGATAGGGCTGGTGCCTTCCCCTGATCAGCCCGGTCACCTCCCACAAAGGGAGGCCAGACTGTGGCTTAGGCCCGCTCCCCAAGGGGAGCAGGGAGCGGGCCTAAGCCGTCACTAGGACATCCCCTGAGGGCTCCCAGTATGTGAGAGGGGGCAGGCTGGGCTGAGGGACCCCCCAGTGCACAAATTTTGTGCACCAGGCCCCTAGTCTATATTTTAAAAGCCTAAGCGACCGTTAGGGTGGAATGACCAGAACGATCAGTTGCTATGATGCACACTGACCTCCAGGAGTCAGATGCTCAACACAGGAGCTGACCCCTGGTGGTCAGTGCACTCTCACGGGGGGTGCGCTGCTCAGCCAGAAGCCAGGCTCACGGCTGGCAAGTGCCTCAGTGATGGCAGGAGCTTCTCCCACCTCTGCAGCGGCATTAAGGAGCAGCTAGTAGGCAGGCAGTAAGAAGTGAGGGGTCCTGGACTGCAAGAGGACACAGGCTAGGCTGAGGGACCCCCCACACACACACAAATTTTGTGCACTGGACCTCTACTCCTTAATATTAAGGAATCTGGCTACTAGTTCCACCTTTGCCTCAATATTTGAGTCTAGTAGAACTTTATTGAGATCATTTAAACTTTTCTGATGATTCTTGACTCCTTTATGAACAAGCACGTGTCTACAGCATGCTTTCACATACCCATTATCTGAAGCACCTAATCACAATCCTGCTTTGCCTCTGCAAACTGATACAGCTTCAAGTAACAACTTCTGTTTGTATAAAAAGCACATTCCTTATTGTTAATCTTTAATCATTCGTGTTATTTACCATGGGCATCTTTATAGTTTTTGTTCTTTACACATTGATTTCCTTTCTTAAGAATTTTAAACTTTTTTTCATCTGTGATGCCCAGCTGGTAATGGCTGCAGGAATCTCCCACTTAGTCTGGGGGCATCTCTGCCGCAGGTTGCCAAGCTCACAACTGCACAGAAATGGGTACTAAAGCAATGGGTGACAGCTTCTCCCACCAGCTAGATGCATTCAGATCCATTAAAATTCTTGTTCTTCTGTTAATACTATCATTTGCTATCTGGATTCCACAGTCTATTTGCAGAACACTTTTATAATTCACATAAGCTTTCTGATATTTCTCTAAAGTTTCATTGCCATTGCTCAGTTGAAAAAGAGGTTTGACTGAGAATGAAGTTCCAGAGCCCTGTTACAATCTTGAATGTAGTCACTGCAGTTTCCTTCCTTTAGATAGCTTGCAGCTCTAGTTGAATATAAGATATTTAGATCTTCCACTTCCTGCAGGCTCCAGCTGTGCCTCTGCAAACTGCCCATTTTTTACAGCTCTGCGACAGTGAGTGGTGGATGGAAGTTAGGGAGGGGCAGGAAGAGGATGAGACATGGCCCTCTCCGACTGTTTACCACCCTTGCTTTTGCTTCTGTTGCTTCTGTTGCTTGGGTGACCTCAGTGGGAAATGGATGCAGGAAGAAGGAATCAAGAGTTTGCACTATCAGGAGAAAGGACCTTGGCGCCATTGTGCACCCAGCGCAGAGGCACAGCTAGGCTAAAACCTTTTTAATAAGGTGCCTCAAACTTACCTAACCCTCTCCACTCCCAGTATCTATCACACAGATAATCGGTGCCTTGCAAATAACCAGATAAACTACACATAAACATTCTTAACCTCCCTTATCAGATGCTCTATTTATCATAATTCATAATTCAGTTTTCAGAGAGTTCCCCAAATAGGGCAAGGACAATCATACCCCATGTCCAACAAGGAGATTCTGGCAAAAAAAAAAATACAGTAATATTCAGACTTGGTTATCAGTATAGCAACCATTCAGAATCAATATTTTTTTCTAGGCCTAAGTTTTCAGAAGAATTTCCATGCTTGCCCTAGCTGGTTTGGCTTAGTGGCTAGGGTGTTGGCCTGGGGGCTGCAGGGTCCCGGGTTCAATTCCAGTCAAGGACATGTACCTTGGTTGTAGACTCGATCCCTAGCCCTGGTCGGGAGACAACCAATTAATGTGTCTCTCTCATATGGGTGTTTCTCTCTTTGTGTCTCTCCCCCTCCCTTCTACTTTCTCTAAAAATCAATAGAAAATATCCTAGGGTCAGGATTAACAACAACAACAAAAGAATTTCCATACTTAAGTATTATCAGGCACTGAACTTGTGACATTGGGAATAAAAGAACTTTTTTTTTGCCATGATGTCCTAGATGTGTCAATATTTTACCAATTATGCCAAAAAATTATATACAAATCTGAAGACCACAAAGGCAATGAGTAGTTAACAAAATAACTCACTTATACAAAAGAGGTCAAAAAGAAAGTTCATGGGAAAACTAGGGATGCAACTTTTGGCACTAACGAGTAAAATTTCAGGCAATGGTTTTCATATCTGATTTCTAATGAATTTCATTTATTCTCTGCTTTATCCTGTATATCTCTGGGCTTCTTCACTTCATCCTGACTCACCTTAATAAAAATCCTCAAGGCTTTCCTCATCTCTTTTAGCCTCATTACAAGGAACCCTTTCAAAGCCTTTTCTGGGCCTGAAACTGCTGCAGAAGCAAGAACCCTAATATCCATTCTGAAAAACACTAGGCAGAAACTAGAAATGGGATGAAGGATAGTAGCAACTTTTTTTTTTAATATAACCAGTCATTTCTGAGGTCAAATCTAGCCTAAGAATTATGTTCCAATTTAAAAAACCAACACTGGCCCTAACCCGTTTTGCTCATTGGATAGAACGTTGGCCCACAGACTAAAGGGTTCCGGGTTCGACTCAGTCAAGGGCATATGACTTGGTTGAAGGCTAGATTCCCAGGTAGGGGGCGTGCAGGAGGCAGCTGATCGATGTTTCTCTCTCATCATTGATGTTTCTATCGCTCTCTCCCTCTCCCTTCCCCTCTGAAATCAATAAAAATAAAAAAATAAAAAATAAATTAAAGCAAATGTAGCACAGTATTTAAAAATAAAATAAAATAAAAAACCAACACTGAAAAAAAACCTTTGCGGCACACTCACTTGAATTTAAGCATAAGTTGTTTGCTCTTTTTCCAGAAACCTAGGCAAAGTGTGCATTCCTCTAACAAGAAGAAAAGAAATATATGTCTTACCTTGGACATAGATAGCATATTCACATAGCCCCTGGGTCTCCTGAAGCTGTTCTTTGATAACAGCCTGAAAGAAGAAAAATACTTCTGAAGAATGATTAAATGCCTTCAAGCATTTTTAAGAAAGGGTAGACATGAACAAGGAGATGTAAGAATCCAGGATAATTACTAATAAAGTAGTTAATTTAGATTTTTTAAAAATCTCAACTCTCTTGTTATGACCTATAACAAGTCTATAATAGTGGCTGGCAAACTATAGCCCACAGGCCAAATCTAACCTGCATAGCCTATTTTTGAACAGCTCTCATAGTTTTAAAGGTTATCAAAAAAAAAAAAAGAACAAAAAACAAACAGAATATTAAGCTTATAAAACAGATACTATTTGTGCCTGCAAAGCCTAAAATATTTACCATCTGGTCCCTTAAAGAAAAATTCTGCTAACCCCTACCTAAAACCTATCTATTCAAGCTAAGAAAAATATGAAAAAACTCTGATGAGCAAAATACAGGCTCCACTTTCTACTTGAAATGAGAAGACACATGGAACATACCTGAACCTGACCCACAACTTGTAGTCAAACCCAGCCAACCCACAGCCAATATGAAGGCCCATGAGCAATAAATAAACGTCTGTTGTTGGAGACTACTGGAATTAAAGTTGTTTCTAAAGCAGCATTATCATAGCAAAGGCTAACAAATACACCAAGTATGGGAAAACAGCAATTCATACATTATTAGCGGAATAGAAACTGTGTGTGACAGACACTGTCAGCCGCCTAACCAAAGTCTGCCTATCATTTCAATCTCTCACCTTGCATGCTTCATAATCGTTCCGGATATAGTGGAGATGTATCAACCAATTCCGCTTCTCCAAAATCGGAAACTCTGGAGCTGGGCAGCATATTTTGACAAAACAAACAGCACAGTTAATTGTTAGATTTTCTCCTTTATCACACTGACCTCCCATCTAAACTAATCACAAACATTTTGCAATATAACATTAAATTCTTCATGCTGCTGCCCATAATACAGTGCATCAAAAATGTACAGACTATTAAACTAAGAGATACAAGTCCTACTAGGACACATTAAATATGTTTCCTTCACTTTTTGTAGCTTATAATATTAGTTTTTCAAATAAGTTGGCCTGAAAGAAAATAAAATCATTCTTTGTCCCTTCTCCTCTCTCACTCTCCCTAGATATAGAAGGTAAATATGAAGACTTTTTAAAGAATATTTCAGGAATGTTATTATATACTAGAGGCCCAGTGCACTGCTGGCCTTGTTGCCCCCAACTGCACCCCTCCCCGCTGTCCTGGTTGCCCCTAACTGCCCCCCGTGCCAACCTGGTCTCCCCCAAATGCCCCCACTGCTGGCCTTGTTGCCCCCAACTGCACCCCTCCCCGCTGTCCTGGTTGCCCCTAACTGCCCCCAGCTGCCGTCCAGGTCACCCCTAACTGACCCCTCCCTGCCGGCCTGGTCATTCCTAACTGCCCCCGCCACCAGCCTGGTCACCC
>NW_006282376.1:213356-215008 GCF_000327345.1 Myotis davidii
CCTCACTAACCCCTCTGCCTGCCTGGTCACCCCACACAGCCTGCTGTTCAGTCATTTGGTCGTCCCTCACTAACCCCCTTGCCAGCCTGGTCATAGGCAGCCATCTTGTGAGGGCATGATGGTCAATTTGCATATTACCTCTTTATTATATAGGACTAGAGGCCCAGTGCACGAAAATTTGTGCACTCGAGGGGTTTCCTCAGCCGGGCCTATGCCCTCTCGCAGTCCGGGACCCCTCAGGGGATGTCCACCTGCTGGCTTAGGCCCGCTCTGTGGGGGACTGGGCCTAATAAGCTGGCAGTCAGACATCTCTCTGCAGCTCAGGTGCCCTTGGGGGGATGTCCACCTGCCAGCTTAAGCCCACTCCCCAGGGGGTTGGGCCTAAGCTGGCAGTGGGACATCCCTCTGGCAGCAGGGAGCAGGCCTAACACACAGTTGAATATCCTTAGCGCTGCCAAGGAGGTGGGAGAGGCTCCTGCCACCACCGCTGAGCTCGCAGCCATCAGCCCAGCTTGTGACTGAGCAGAGCTCCCCGTGGAAGTGCACTGACCACTAGGGGTCAGCTTCTGCATTGAGCATCAGCCCCCTGGTGGCCAGTGTGCATCATAACAACGGGTCGTTCCTGGTCATTCCGCCATTAGGGTCGATTTGCATATTACCCTTTTATTATATAGGCTATTTAATGAATGTCACATCTGATCAGAGAACAAAAAATATTTTATGTAGTTAAGCACGGTCTTAGCAATAACTCAAATGTGACTACTTTTGTCCAGGGGTGAAAAAATATATATATTTGAGTCATTGAAAATGATTCATGATAGAGAAACCATAAAATTAGTTACTCTGCCCTTTGAATTCAAAAGTTTAAAAATAGGTAACAATTGATTAAGAAATTACTTTTCTATGGTAACAAGGAGGATTCATATCAACCTCAGAATAGAGTTGGCCTCAAGGAAAGGAGAGGGAGGAATGGGATTAGAAAAAGATAAAAAGGAGGCATTAACTCTTTAATGCTTTATTTCTCAAAAAAAGTAAAGAGCATATAAGTATACATGGCTAAATGTTTTTATTTATTGAATCTGGCCAGTGAGTAGTTCATGGATGTTTGTATTTTTTTTAATGCACTTCTATACATGTTTGAGATATGCCCAGATTTTCTAAACACATAAAACAAAGGATACAGCTGGGTAGAGAAAGAAATGATGTGTAATCATTCTGTTCCAGAACCTTAGGACATACATCACAGAAAACCTAAGACTTATATGTCCATAATATGACATGAAGGAAAAAGAGCTTACTGTGGCCCAGAGTTAATGTTGCTTGAACACAAAAATTAAGAAGTAATGCTGCGGGGGAGAAACTAAGATGGCCGCATAGATAAACACCAGGAAATTGCTGCCTCCCACAACAATTGAAAAATACATCAAAAACACAAAACGGACATCATCCACAACTACAGGAAGGCTGGCTGAGTGTAAATTCTACAACTAGAAGGAAAGAGAAAAGCACACTGAGACTCAGAGGAGGTGTGGAAGTGCAGAGGTATGGAGGCACACATGGCAAGGGCTGGCAACTGAGGATGCGGCTCTCTTTTTGAATCGGGCGGGAGTCACATGCCCCCGACTGCTCTGAACTCCAGTTCTGGGTGCGTC
>NW_006282376.1:216221-219088 GCF_000327345.1 Myotis davidii
CATCAAGACCCATCATAATTAAAATGCCAAGGGCAAAAGACAAAGAGAGAATCTTAAAAGCAGCAAGAGAAAAGAAGTTAGTTACCATACAACTGTCAGCTGATTTCTCAACAGAAACTATGCAGGCCAGATGGCAGTGGCAAGAAATATTCAAAGTGATGAATAGCAAGAACCTACAACCAAGATTACTTTATCCAGCAAAGCTATCATTCAGAATAGAAGGTCAGATAAAGAGCTACACGGATAAGAAAAAGCTAAAGGAATTCATCACCACCAAACCAGCATTATATGAAATGCTGAAAGGTATTCTTTAAGAAGAGGGAGAAGAAAAAGGAACTCTTACCATTTGCCACAACATGGATGGAACTGGAGAGCTGATAAATACCACATGAACTCACTCATTTGTGGAATATAAGGAACAACATAGACTGATGAACAAGGACTGATCCAGAGAGGGAGAGGCATTGATTGGACTGTCGGGCTTTGGAGGGAGGGTAGGGGAGGGGGGGGATAAAGGGGGAAGATCAACCAAAGGACTTACATGCAGGCATATAGGCCTAACCAATGGACACGGACAATAGAGCATGAGCCGGGAGATGGGGGGTGGGTAGAGGGTAACGTGGGGACAAGGACACATATGTAATATCTTAATCAATAAAAAATATATTTAAGAAAAAGAAGTAATGCTGCGTACTCTTTTCCAAGAATAGGGAATATTAATGGAATTTTGTAAGCTGAAATCATGGATATGATTTTTTATGTGCTAAAAGAAAAAGAAATAGAATTTTAAGTAATTGCCTCTTCATCTTCCAATTATCCACATTCTCTGAGTGGGACCACTTTTCATGTAGCCAACAAGTGCCTACTAAGATTCTTTGATGACTTTGGCTTCCTTCCTTCACTTCCTCCTAGACCTATCAATCATCAGATCTTAGCCACTCATGTTCTGTCTAATCACTTCCAGAATTAAATTTTGTACTAAAGCCCTGGCTGGTTTTCCTCAGTGGTTACAGCTTCAGGCCATGGATTGAAGGGTCGCAGGTTTGATTCCCCACACCATTCAATGTGTCTCCATTAATGTGCTCGCTCTCGTTCTCTCTCTCTCTCTCCTCTCTCTCTCTCTCTCTCTCTCTCTCTCTCTTCCTTCTCCCTTCCTTCCACACTCTCTCTAAAGAACAATGAAAACATATCCTTTGGTGAGAATTTAAAAAGAAATTGCCCACTAAGACCATACAAATCACTAAGTTTAAAGTCGTGTGTGTGTGTGTGTGTGTGTGTGTGTGTGTGTAAAGTGGGTAAAGAAATACAATGTAATGAATAGTTCTGGGAACAGTGGCTTAATGAGCATCCTTGGACCAAGTCTCGATTGTAAGTATGGCCTACAGCTCTGTCACCAACTCTCTAAAGCAAGGGTGCGGAATGTCTAGCCTGCAGGCTATATAAGGCCTGCGAACTCATTTGGTCAGGCCCTGCCAAGGCATTAGGGGTGAGTCAATTAAATGTTTGACCAAATATAACAGGCTAGGAGAACCAAGATGGTGACATAAGTAAATGCCAGTACTCTCCACCTCCAACAACCATATCAAAATTACAACTAAAATACAGAACAACCATCATTCAGAACCATCTGAAAGCTAGCTGAATGGAAGTACTACAACTAGAGAATTAAAGAAGAAAGCACATTGAGACAGGTAGGAGGAGTGGAGGTGCTGAAGGGGCTGGTCCGGTACCCATGTGGGCTGTTTTTACTAATTGGGAGGGAGATGGTCTCTGTGGAGGCCGCCTGTGAGGAGCAAGGGGCCCCAGTACCAAACCAGACCCCCAGCCCAGGATTCCAGAGCTGGGAAGAGAAGTCCCTGAACCTTTGGGCTGTAAAAATCAGTAGGGATTGTGGTTGAGTGACACAGAGGCTGCTTGAGATGCAGCTGTTCCTTTTAAAGGGCCAGTGCACCACACCTCTGAGCTCCAGCACACATAGAGAGAGGAACTGGACTGTCTGACATCAGGGCAAGAATTCAGAGGTGGCTTTCTCCCAGACAGGGGTGCTCACAAGGGTCATTGTTCCTATGCTAGGACATCCCCCATTGCAGAGCTGACTGGCAGCCATACCTGAGTTTCCATCAGAGTGGCTCACAGTGTTTACTCCACCTTGAGGATTCCCTGAGACCCTACTCCAGCGGTTCTCAACCTGTGGGTCGCGACCCCCTTGGCGGCTGAATGACCCTTTCACAGGGGTCGCCTAAGACCATCCTGCATATCAGATATTTACATTATGAGTCATAACAGTAGCAACATTACAGTTATGAAGTAGCAATGAAAATAATTTTATGGTTGGGTCACAACATGAGGAACTGTATTTAAAGGGCCAGAAGGTTGAGAACCACTGCCCCACTCCATCCAATTTGCAGCCACACCCAAGGTGTTTGCAGCAGCTTTTCTATATGAATTGCCTGTCCTGGCTCAGGCTTCAGACTTTGCTAAAATCTCTCAAACAAGCTGCAGCTGCTGACAGCATGCTCAAACCTATCAATAAAAAGCCCAAGACCGGGCATTAGCACCAGCCTGCCTTGCTTCACAGCTGGGCCTTACCTCTTGCACAGCAGCTCTCCCACTGTAGTCAGAGCTGGTCCTCACAGCCAATTGGCCTGGAGGTCAATTCCTCCCAGTGATGCCAACAGCAATCAAGACTCAACTACAAGACTATGCACACAACTCACAAAGGGGTACACCTAGAGTGCCAAGCTCAGGTGACTGGGGATCCTAAGCCACTGGGCCCTACTATACAAGGCCATTCTACCAATTCCAGGAGACATAGTAGCTCTACCCAATATATGAAAACAAACACAGGGAAGCAGCCAAAATGTGGA
>NW_006282376.1:219173-228205 GCF_000327345.1 Myotis davidii
TTTTAAAAAAAGAAAAAGAAATGTTACAAATGAAAGCAAGCAAACTACTGGATACAGAGTTCAAAACCATGGTTATAAGATTACTCAAAGATCTTGATGAGACTTTCAAGGATCTTGGTGAGAATGTCAAAGACATGAAAAAGGTTCAGTTAGAAATTAAGCATACTCTGACTGATATAAAGAGCAATTTATAGGTATTCAACAGTAAAGGATTCTGAGAATCAAAATAACCATATGGAATATGAGGAAGCAAAAAACATCCAATCAGAAGAGCAAAAAGAAAAAAAGAATCCAAAAATATGAATATAATGTAAGGAGCCTCTGGGACAACTTCAAGTGTACCAATATTCGCATTATGGGGGGTGACAGAAGGGGGAGGGAGCAAGATGTTGAAACCTATTTGAAGAAATGACAGAAAACTTCCCCTACCTGGTGAAAGAAATAGACATACATGTCCAGGAAGCCCAGAGAGCCCCAAACAAGAGAAACCCAAAGAGGCCTACACCAAGGCACATCACAATTAAAATGCGAAGAGTCAAAGACAAAGAAAGAATCTTAAAAGCAACATGAGAAAAGTAGTTAGTTACCTACAAGGAAGTGCCCATATGACTGTCAGCTGATTTCACAAAAGAAACTTTGCAGGCCAGAAGGGAGTGGTAAGAAATATACAAAGTGATGAAAAGCAAGGACCTATAACCAATATTACTCTACCCAGCAAAGGTCTCGTTAAAACTGAGGGTCAGATAAAGAGCTTCACAAATAAGAAAAAGCTAAAGGAGTCCATCACCACCAAACCAGTATTATATGAAATACTGAAGGGTATTAGAAGAAGAAGACGGAGATGGAGATGGAGACAGAGGAGAAGAAGACGGAGGAGAAGGAGACGAGGGGTGGGGGGATAAGGAGAAGGAGGGATAAAAAATATGAACAAGAAAATGGCAACAAATACATATCTATCAACATTCAAATATAAAAATCAAAATAAACCAATAAAAAATCTCATGAACAAGATGGTTAATAAAACCGAATCAGAGGCATGGAAGCATGGAACAGACTGACTAATCTCAAAGGGAAGGGGGAAGGGGAGGCAAAAAGAGATTAACCGAAGATCTTACCTATGGACACAGATAGTAGGGTGGCATGGGGCAGGAACTGAGTGGAGGGGAACAATGGGGGGGGGGAATGGGGACATCTGTAATACTCTCAACAATAAAGATTATTATTAAAAAAGAAATTAAAAGTGATGTCAGAGGAATGGCGGGACAAAGGTGCATCTATCCTCTCCCCCTAATATTGCAACAAAATAACCACCTATAATTCAACAAAGAAGTCCCTGCTCAACACCAGTGCAGGCCTGGAGAAAGGGAAGGGGGAAGGGGAGGCAAAAAGAGATTAACCGAAGATCTTACCTATGGACACAGATAGTAGGGTGGCATGGGGCAGGAACTGAGTGGAGGGGAAAAATGGGGGGGGGGGAATGGGGACATCTGTAATACTCTCAACAATAAAGATTAAAAAAAACTAATTAGATGCAGTAGAGAGAGGAAGTTGATATTTTTAAAAAAGAAATTAAAAGTGATGTCAGAGGAATGGCGGGACAAAGGTGCATCTATCCTCTCCCCCTAATATTGCAACAAAATAACCACCTATAATTCAACAAAGAAGTCCCTGCTCAACACCAGTGCAGGCCTGGAGACCTGTACAATGGGAAAACGAAAGTGGCCTCTTTGGAATAAGCAGAAAGATGAGAAGGAAGGTAAGCTCAACACGGCTACAGTGCAGCAACATATCTGCAGCACACTGGGAACTGGCAGAAGCAGTTATGGGCTCTTTCCTCAGCCAGTTGAGACAAACAGCGAGCTAACCCAGTGAGTGGCTAGCTGTTGAAGTTGCCACTGGAGTAGTGGTATTGTGTGGTTGTGCACACAAACAGTGAGAGAGTGTCTGAACCATGGGAGCACCTTTTGAATGGGGTCTGAGTTGCATGTGTGAGCTGCGAGTCAGCAGACAGCCTCACTACAGAGTTGTTCCCCATGGCTGGGCCTGGTTGTGGGGCTTTCAGGCAAAGAAAGTAGATCACAGAGCCTGCCACTGGTAGACTCCCAAATCTCACTTCCCATTGCCCTTAGAGTTGTTTCCAGAAGTGTACTATCTGTAGGCCAATATCTGTTGCAGAAGAAAGTTTCCCTCTGTAACTGAACCCCAGGAGGCATGCTTGGGCTGAACCCGTGGAGATCAGGGGATGCCATTACTGTGAGGAAAAAAACAAACCTCACTCCTAAGCAGCAAAGGTGGTACAGCCCTAAGGAAACCACAGAGGCACAAAACTGTGAGGCCACAGAGGATAAAAATCTTGCAATTTAGCGCCATCTACTGGAGCAGAGTAGAAAGACCTCCTCAGAGATAAATGGGAAAATAAAGAACAGTGAACACCATAAACAACCACAAAAACAATGATGACCAGAAAGTAAATGAAAAATCCCCAGGAAACAGGCTGAAGCACATGGAATTATACGAGTTCAATGACAGAGATTTCATGATTGCAGTTCTGAAAATACTCACTGAGATGTGAGAAAATACTGACAGGCAATTTAGCACACTCAGAAAAACAAATCAATGAACAAAATGAGTATTTCTCCAAAGAAATTGAAATTTTTAAAAAGTATCAAGCAGAAATCCTGGAAATGAAGCAGGTAATTAAAGAAATTAAGAGTGCGCTGATGAGCACAGAAAACAGAACATTCCCAGACATAAAGAAGCTGAGGAATTTGACCACTAGAAAACCTCCATTGCAGGAAATATTCAAAGGAGTTATTCTACCTGAAACAAAGAACATAAGGTCATAACACTACCAGTAGGATTGCCAAAACTTGCAGCATAAACAGGAATAATTTGTGATAATAAAAACATATAAGGGGAGAAAATGGACTGTCTGGCACAGGGGTGGGCAAACTTTTTGACTCGAGGGCCACAATGGGTTCTTAAACTGGACCGGAGGGCCAGAACAAAAGCATGGATGGAGTGTTTGTGTGAACTAATATAAATTCAAAGTAAACATCATTACATAAAAGGGTATGGTCTCTTTTTTTTTTAGTTTTATTCATTTCAAACGGGCCGGATCCGGCCCGCGGGCTGTAGTTTGCCCACGGCTGGTCTGGCATCAGGGCAGGAACGCGGAGGCAGTTTTCTTCCAGATGGAGGTGCTGTCAGCGGTCATTGTTCCCGTGCAGGGACCTCTCTGGTGCAGGGCTGACTGGCAGCCATTGCTGTTTGCTCCACCATGGAATTCCCCTGAAATCCCACCCCACCCACTTTAAAACCCCACCCAAGCTGTGCGCAGCAGCTTTTGCATATGAATGGCCTGTCCTCTCTCAACCTAAAACCTGTCAAAGGAGCTGCAGCTGGGTCAGGGAGCCCCAAAGCTTCACAGCTGGACCCCAATACAAAGAGGAGGAATCTGCAGATCTCCCTGTAGCTCCTGCTGGGTGGCCCCAGGCAGTGGCTGACTTTGCACCTCCTTAGAGTTCCAAGAGCCAGTGTACCCAGTGGTCAGTGTGACACCATGTCACTTCACACATTGTATGCGGGAAACGTATTTATACGTTCTACCAGTGTAGTAGAGCGTGGGACACATATTAATACGTTTTTTATAGACAGGCAATAGAATGCAGGTAACATATAAATACGTAAACTAAAGTTATTGTAATTTTACTGAACGTTGACATTTGAGCAAAAAATTAGCAAAAATGGCCCGCGCCACCTGTTGGCGCGCGATAAAAACTACCCGCAAACAATGTGTTCATATCCATAAGTGACACACTCAAGGGGCAGACGCAGGGAGCACCAAAGCCCCACTGAAGCAAGTCCTGCCCCATAAAGGTGTCTCCTGCACAGCAGGTCTTCCACTGTACACACAACTGGTCCTCACAGCCTGGAGGTCAATTCCTCCTAGTGATACCAACAGAAATCAAGGCTCAACTACAAGAAGACTGTGCACACAGCCCACAAAGGAGTGTACCAACTGTGTCCGACACAGGTGATTGGGGAGGCTGAGCAACTGGGCTCTATAGGACACCTACTACATAAGCCCACTCTATCAACTCAAGGAGTCTTAGCAGCTACCCAATACCTAGAAACAAACACAGAGAAGCAGCCAAAATGCAGAGACGTCTTCCACTGTACACACAACTGGTCCTCACAGCCTGGAGGTCAATTCCTCCTAGTGATACCAACAGAAATCAAGGCTCAACTACAAGAAGACTGTGCACACAGCCCACAAAGGAGTGTACCAACTGTGTCCACCTCAGGTGATTGGGGAGGCTGAGCAACTGGGCCCTATAGGACACCTACTACATAAGGCCACTCTATCAACTCAAGGAGACTTAGCAGCTACCCAACACATAGAAACAAACACAGAGAAGCAGCCAAAATGCAGAGACAAAGAAACATGTCACAAATGAAATATGTGGAAGCAAGCAAACTACTAGATATACAGTTCAAAACCACAGTTATAAGGTTACTCAAGAATCTTCTAGAAACCTCCAAGGAACTTAATGAGACCTTCAAGGATCTTAGTGAGAATGCAAAAAAAAAAAAAAAATGGAAAAGGGCCAGAAAAACAGTTACCTACAAGGGAGTGCCCATATTACTGTCAGCAGATTTCTCAACAGAAACTATGCAGGCCAGAAGGGAGTGGCAAGAAATATTCAAAGTGATGAATAGCAAGAACCTACAACCAAGAATACTCTACCCAGAAAAGCTATCATTTAGAATTGAAGGTCATTTAAAGAGCTTCACAGACAAGAAAAAGCTAAAGCAGTTTATTACCACCAAACCAGTATTATATGGAGGAGGGGGAGGAGGAGGAGGTGAAGGAGGAGGAGGAGGATGACGACGAGGAGAAGAAAAAGGAAAAGATAAAAAAATTATGAACAACGAAGTGACAACAAATACATATCTATCAACATTTTTTAAATCTAAAAATCAAATGACTAAAAAATCTGATGAACAGAATAAACCGGTGAATGTAATAGAATCAGGGATATGGAAATGGAGCAGACTGACATTTTTCGGATGGAAGGAGGTGTGGGGGCATGCGGTTAGAGATTGGAGATTTTATATGCATGTATGCAGTACCTATGGACACGGAGAGTGGGGTGGCAAAGGCGTGGGGTGGGAACCGGATGGAAGGGAGTTATGGGAGGGGGAAGAGGAACATCTGTAATAACCTGGACAATAAAGATTTTTTAAAAACCTCAGCTGAAACGAACACTTCACTACTTCACTTTTTTATTTTGTATCTTTTACTTAAGAAAGAAAAGAGGAAAAAAAATTTTCTTTATTTCATTTATTTTTCTTTAATCTTTTATTTTTTGGATTAGTGGTCTTCATTCTACTTTTTTTTTAATATATTTTATTGATTTTTTACAGAGAGGAAGGGAGAGGGATAGAGAGTTAGAAACATCGATGAGAGAGAAACATCGACCAGCTGCCTCCTGCACACCTCCCACTGGGGATGTGCTCGCAACCAAGGCACATGCCCTTGACCGGAATCGAACCTGGGACCTTTCAGTCCGCAGGCCGACGCTCTATCCACTGAGCCAAACCGGTTTGGCTTCATTCTACTTTTTATTTTTATTTTTTATCATTATTTTACTTTATCTCATTTTTTCCTTTTTGCCAACCTTTTCTTCCACCCTTCTCCCTTTCTTGTCCTGTTTCTCTTCTCCTGTTCCTGCTTTAGTATTTCTCTTTCTTTTTACCCCTTGTTAAAAATTGATCTTATCTACTTTATTTTCATGTTATTATTATAGTAATCTCTGTTGGCTCACTCATATATCTAATTTCTGCTCCCCTGATCCAAGTCCATGAACCCTTCTCTTTTCTCTTTCTTTGCTAGCTAATTTTTTAATGCTTTTGTCTTTCCCCTCTTCCTCTCCTAATTGCTTAATTTGTTTCACTCACCAAACTCAAGTCTACTTGCTCTCTACTCTATTCTATCCCAAAAATAGATGGATAGACAGACAGACAGATAAATAGATAGGGAAATTTTTTTGTCTTTTTATTTTTACTTTTTTAATGTTTATTAGTTATCTTCTTATCAACTCATCCTCTTTCTACCACCTCTATACTGAACTGTGGCCATTCCCCCATTCATTCAATTCCTTTGCCTGACTTTCTGGAAATAAGCTCTGCCTCTTCAGATTCAGTTCCCATCTTTTTTTCTGGGTGTTTGTTTTTTGCATTTTTTTATTTGTTTGTTTTCTGGAGCTTTCTCCCCATATATGTAATTTTTTCCCTTCTTTTTTCTTTTCTCTCTTACCTTTTTTTCCTTTTCTCAATATCATTTTTGCACTCTGTTCTCTCCCCTAATTCTCTTTTCTTTGGTGTTCACTTTTATTGGGGTTATCGGTGTCATGAATACACTCATGTTTTGTTCCCTCTGTGTCGTGTCAAGTTGTATTTTGTGCCTTTTGGTCAACATAGTAGAGAGTGAGCCACATAACCAGACATCCCTTTGAGAGGAGCAAAAATACGGAGGCAAAGAAATAGCCCCCATACTAAAATAAGGGAAGAATCACCAAAAAAGGAAGTAAATGAAATGGAGGCAAGAAATTTGTCAGAGAAAAAATTCAGAGCAAAGGTCATAAGGACGCTGAAAAGGATGGAAGACAAATTCAGCAACGGGTAAGAATCAAGAGGAGCCCTAACTGGTTTGGCTCAGTGGATAGAGCGTCGGCCTGTGAAGGGTCCTGGGTTAGATTCCGGTCAAGAGCACATGCCCGGGTTGTGGGCTCGATCCCCAGTAGGGGGTGTGCAGGCGATTCTCTCTCATCATTGATGTTTCTATCTCTATCCCTCTCCCTTCCTCCCTGAAACCTAGAGTTCAAGGCCATAGTAGCCTCTGGCCTCTAATGTGTCTCTCGTGGTGTCTGGAAACTCTTTATAAAGCAAAGAACCTTCACAGTATAGCTCCCACCTCTCTCAGAATTCATCAAATAGTAACTTATAAGTTCTTGTCTCCTCTTCCAGGGCAGCTACAGAGAAATATATAGAATATAGATCCCCACTGGTTTGAGAACACATAAATCTCACTCATTTTCCCTATTCAGAACAATCTCTCCATTTCCTTGCCCTCATTCTCCCATCTCTTTCTTTGGGACACAATAGTTTTCAATACCCATAGGATTTTATAAGAGACAGAAAGAGTTCTTGACTTCAGGTTCCTTTTACTAAGGCTCAGGCTGCTACATGGTACAAGTGGGAAGATGAGGCACAATTAGGAATAATGGAAAATACAAAGAGAAAAAGCCATAAATGAATGTTTTAACCAATTAACCTGGAACACATACTGTGAAAAACATAGATGTAGACAATGGCTTCTTTGTGTTTTGTTTTTAGGAAGTGAAGAAGGAACAGAGGCATAAAGAATAAAAATGGAGAAAAACAAGTACCTATCAATAATAACCTTAAATGTAAATAGATTAAATGCTCCAATCAAAAGACATAGGGTACCTGAATGGATAAGAAAACATGACCCATATATCTTCTGTTTACCGGAAACCCACCTCAGAACAAAGACTCACACAGACTAACAGTGAAGGGATGGAAAAAATTTTTCGGGCAAATGGAAATGAAAACAAAACTGGGGTAGCAATACCATCTGACAAAATAGATCTCAAAGTGAATGTCATAACAAGAGATAAGGAAGGCCACTTCACAATACTAAAGGGATCCATACAACAAGAGGATCTAACTCTGGTAAACATAAATTCACCCAATAAAGGAGCACCCAAATACATAAAAAACTTCTGGAAGTGGAAGAGAAAATGGCAGCAGAATAGACGGATGTGTCCCGAGCCTTATCCCAGAGCAGACAGAACAAGCAACTAATCGAACAACATCAACCCTGAATTGGCAAAGTAGACACCGCTGGTGAGACAATCCACAGCCAGGAAGGGCAGAGAATACCTGGAGAACGGTAAAATCAGAAATCTAGGCTGGAGAGAACTGCAAAACCTCCAAGCCCAGAGGGTCAGAGGGAAACCGCACGGCACTGAGGCTGCGTCCCTTGGGACAGGCACAACATCTAACTGTGGAAAGGAAGTCTGCAGGACTGTTGGTGGCAGGGAATTCTAGATCTGGGTCCACAGTCACTAGAGACTGAGCCCAGAGGGGACATTCTGGACAGCTGCCCAGACCACGCCATGCCAGGAGGAGAGGGCTCACAGTGGGGCAGCTCTTTCCCCTCTTTGTGGTCTTTGCTTTTGTTCACTGAAGCTAGTTCATAGGACCTTTCGGACACAGACACTCACCCGTGGCTGAGGTGCAGAAGGAGGTGTGAACTTGTGGGGTCTGGGGATGGCTGGGGAGAGGAGAGAGTCCAGGAAAAGTGGCCACAAATCTGGTGCTGAGGCATACCTGATGTGTGAGACCTAGACAGCCATTTTCTCTGGAAGAGATAGCCCCTCCCTCCAGTCTCCAGGCAACCAATACAGCCACACCAGACTACACCAGAGAACAAACAGGTAAACCAAAAAAAAACACCAAATACCCAGTAAAGAGGGTGGAGACAGAATCTTACATACAGAAAGTAAGGTTAAGAATTAGATGAATATGGGGAGGACCTCAGTTAAGTATAGAGGAAGTAGAAAGACGATGAGTGGATCAGAAGAAAGAAAAAGGGAAGAAAAGAATAATAATAGAATTTTAAAAGAAAAGAATAATAAAATTGTTAAAAATTGATTAAAATGGGATTAAAAAAATAAAATAAAATAGAATGATGGAAAATAATAAAGAACAGAGCAGAAATAAATGACATAGAGACCAAAAAAATACAAAAGATCAATAAAACCAAGAGCAGGTTTTTTGAAAGGATAAACAAGATTGATGAACCTCAAGCCAGCTACCAAAAAACAAAGAGAGAGGACCCAAATAAACAAAATCAGAAATGAAAGAGGTGACATAACAACGGACACCACAGAAATACAAAGGTTTGTTAAAGCAAATACTTTGAACAACTATATGCCAAT
>NW_006282376.1:228251-231556 GCF_000327345.1 Myotis davidii
ACAAAATGAACATATTCTTAGAAAAATAGAAGCTTCCAAAATTCAATCAGGAAGAATAAAAAATAACTGAATAGGCTGATAACTACTGATGAAATTAAAGCAGTAATCAAAAGTCTTCCAGCAAACAAAAGGCTTGGTCCAGACGACTTACAGGGGAGTTCTACCTAAAATTCAAAGAACAACTAGAACCTATCCTCCTCAGACTATTTCAAAAAATTCAAGAGGAAGGCACACTTCCAAGCTCTGTCTATGAAGCCAGAATTACCCTAATTCCAAAAACAGATAAAGACACCACAAAGAAAGAGAACTACATGCCAATATTCCTGATGAACATAGATGCTAAAATAGCAAAATTCTAGCAAATCAGATCTAGCATTACATTAGAAAGATCATACACCATGACCAAGTGGGATATATTCCGAGGATGCAAGGATGGTATAATATCCTCAAATCAATAAATGTGATACAGCACATAAACAAATTAAGAGACAAAAATCATGTAATCGTATCACTCAATGCAGAAAAAGCATTTGACAAAATCCATCACCCTTTTTTTTTTAATACATTTTATTGATTTTTCACAAAGAGGAAGGGAGAGAGATAGAGAGTTAGAAACATCAGTGAGAGAGAAACATGGATCAACCGCCCCCCACAGACCTCCCACTGGGGATGTGCCCGCAACTAAGGCACATGCCCTTCACCGGAATCGAACCTGGGACCCTTCAGTCCGCAGGCCAATGCTCTATCCACTGAGCCAAACCGGTTAGGGCAGAAGACCCTTTCTTGATAAAAGCTCTCAACAAAGTGGGAATAAAGGGATCATGCCTCAACATAATAAAAGCTTTATATTACAAACGTGGAGCCAACATCATACTCAATGGGCAAAAACTAAAACCATTTCCCTTAAGAACAGGAACAAGACAGTGATGCCCACTTTCACCACTCCTGTTTCACATAGTACCGGAAATGCTAGCCACAGCAATCAGACAAGAAGAAGAAATAAAAAGCATTCAAATTGGAAAAGAAGGCCCTAACCGGTTTGGCCCAGTGGATAGAGTGTCAGCCTGTGGACTGAAAGGTCTCAGGTTCAATTCCAGTCAAGGCACATATCTTGGTTACAGGCACATCCCCAGTAGGAGGTATGCTGGAGGCAGCTAATCGATGTTTCTCTCTCATCAATGTTTCTAATTCTCTATTCCTTTCCCTTCCTCTCTGTAAAAAAATCAATAAATTATTTTTTAAAAATTGGAAAAGAAGTAAAACTGTCATTATTCACAGATAACATGATATTGTACATAGAACACCCTAAAGACTCCATCAAAAAACCAATAGACTAAATAAATGAATTCAGAATGTAGCAGGATACAAAATTAACACCAAGAAATCTATGGCTTTTTTATACATCAATAATGAACTCATAGAAAGAGAAGCTTAAAAAAATCCTATTTACCACTGCAACAAAAAAATTAAGGTACTTAGGAATAACCTTAACCAAAGAAGTTAAAGACCTGTACTCTGAAAACTACAAGACATTGAAAAAAGAGATAGAGGAAGACATAAACATAGTGGAAGAATATACGGCGTTCATAGATTGGTAGAATCAACATCATTAAAATGTTGTAATACCCCAAGCAATCTATAGATTCAATGCAACCCCTATTCAAATACCACTAGCATATTTCACAGATCTAGAAGAACATCTCCAAAAATTCATCTAGAAATAAAAAAAGACCTCGAATAGCTGCAGCAATCCTGAGAAAGAACAACAAAGTTGGAGGAATCACAATACCAGATATCAACCTATATTACAAAGCCACTGTTCTCAAAACTTCCTGGTTCTGGCACAAGAATAGACATATAGACCAATGGAACAGAACAGAGAACCCAGAAATCGACCCAAGCCATTTTATGTTCAATTAATATTTGACAAAGGAGGCAAGAGCATACAATGGAGGCAAGACACTCGCTTCAATAAATGGTGCTAAGAAACTTGCTTGGTCAGATACATGCAAAAAAATGAAACTAGGTCACCAACTTACATCCACACAAAAATAACTCACAATGGTTAAAGGACTTGAACATAAGACGGGAAACCAAAAAAGAGCCAGAGAAAAGAAATATTTTAGAATATAATAAAAGTAATCCTGTTATTTGCAGATTTTTAATATTTCCTACAACTTTTGTGATATCATACTATGTTAGTACAGCTTTGGTAATAGTATTATACTTAAGATCCTTTTTTCTTGAAATATTAATGTTTATTGCATATAATATTATTATATATAAGATCATCTAAATTCGTGCACTTGGTGTGTGTGTGGGAGGAGTGTCCCTCAGCCCAGCCTGCCCCCTCTCCCATACTGGGAGCCCTCAGGCATAGACCCCCATCACCCTCCGATCACCTGATCGGCCCCTTGCCCAGGCCTGACGCCTCCGCCAGAGGTGTAAAAGTAATCCTGTTATTTGCAGATTTTTAATATTTCCTACAACTTTTGTGATATCATACTATGTTAGTACAGCTTTGGTAATAGTATTATACTTAAGATCCTTTTTTCTTGAAATATTAATGTTTATTGCATGTAATATTATTATATATAAGATCATTTTTCTTGAATAACTGCTTGTTGCATGTAACATTATATTTAAAACTAGAGGCCTGTTGCACAAAGAGATTTGTGCAATAGGCCTTCCCTTCCCTTGGCTGCTGGCACCAGTTTGCTTCTAGCACCCGGGACCCAGGCCTTCGCTCTGGCTGGGCTCTGGCCGGAGCCATCAGGTTTCGCTGCTCCAGTCCCGAGGCCATCGGGCTTCGCTCCACCACATGGAGCCTATGCATGCAAATTAATCGCCATCTTTGTTGGGTTAATTTGCATACTCTCCTGATTGGCTGGTTGGCATAGCGAAGGTACGGTCAATTTACATGTTTGTCTATTATTAGGTAAGATCATTTTTCTTGAGATATTGTTTGTTGCATTTAACATTATTATATTTAAGATCATTTTTCGAGAAAACCAAGATTGCGGCATAGGTTAACGCCGGAGATTGCTGCCTTGAACAACCAAATCAAAATACACCTAAAAGACGGAAAAGGACATCATCCAGAACCACAGGAAGGCTGGCTGAGTGGAAGCTCTACAACTAAGAGAAAAGAGAGTATCATACCCAGACTCAGAGGAGGCGCAGTGCTGAAGTGAAACACTCAGGTGCCGAATGTGCGCGGAGTGGGCCGGCAGCAGAGGGCGCGGTTGGTGTTTTCAATCGGGAGGGAGTTTCAGACTCTGAGCTCCACAGCTGGGCTGGTACCT
>NW_006282376.1:232646-236756 GCF_000327345.1 Myotis davidii
AAGGGGGTGTGGGAGATGCGGGAAGAGACTGGACAAAAATCGTGCACCTATGGATGAGGACAGTGGGTGGGGAGTGAGGGCGGAGGGTGGGGTGGGAACTGGGAGGAGGGGAGTTATGGGGGGAAAAAAGAGGAACAAATGTAATAATCTGAACAATAAAGATTTAATTTAAAAAAAATAAAAGATCATTTTTCTTGAAAAAAAAAAACTACTAGATTTAATAAATGAATTTTGACATGTAGCAGGATGCAAAATTAACATCCAAAAATCCATAGCATTTTTATACACCAATAGTGAACTCTCAGGAAGCGAAACTAAAAAAAAAACAAAAAAAAAAAAAACCATTTACCATTGCAACAAAAAAATCAAGATACTTAGGAATAAACTTAACCAAGGAGGTAAAAGACCTGTACTCTGAAAACTACAGGACATTGAAAAAAGAGATAGAGGAAGATATAAGCAAGTGGAAGAATATACCAAGTTGAATTTCTTGAATCCAAATCATTGCTCACTCCAATTCCTCCAACAAACAGTAATACTGGTTCTTTATTTAAAATATGTTTTTATTGATTTTTAGAGAGTAAGGGAGAGGGGTAGGAAGACAGAAATATCAATGAGAGAGGAATATTATCGATTGGTTGCTTCTTGCATGCTCCCCATTAGGGATCGATCCAGCAACCTGGGCTTGTGCCCTGACCAGATATCAAAGCAGGTGACCTCTTGGTTCCTGGGTCAACACTCAACCACTGAGCAAATAAGTATATACATCAGAAAAAGTATATACTGTGAATGATTCCATTTATGATGAAGTTCAAAAGCAGGTAAAACTGATCTACATGACATAAGTTAGATGAAGCAATCAACCACCTTTGGTAGGAATGGTTAATAACTGGTATGAGGCATGAAGGAGGCTTCTAGGATACTGATAATGTTCTATATCTTAATTAACACATTGCGGACCAGTAGTTTTATTGCTAGCTTTAACCAATGGCCAGATAAGTTTCTTTGAACGAGTACAAAAAACATTTTATATAAATGTTAAAGGCATGCTTTAAAATTAAATACCCTTTGCATTTTGAAGTTATTTATTACATGTTCTTACAAGCTAATATCTTTTTAAAGTATGATACTTTGTAAAACACTGTGTAATATGATGCATACATGCTTTATCTTTCAAACATTTTGGCAAGCCTCTATTTGTTCAAATTGTTCCATAAACTCTTGTTTTATGTAGTAATAAAGTTTCTGCAATTGAAACGCTATTGTAACAGTTATCTTGGTATATGTGATGCCCCAATTCCAGATACGGCCAAAGTAGTGACAGAACAGAGTTATTCAATTTTTTTTCCTTCACCTGTGTAAATTTCCATATTGCAAATATACCCAGTCTTGCTCTCACATACCATTCTTACAAGTAAACCAGTGACAGAACAGAGTTATTCAATTTTTTTTCCTTCACCTGTGTAAATTTCCATATTGCAAATATACCCAGTCTTGCTCTCACACACCATTCTCGCAAGTAAACCATATTTAATAATTTTAGCTGGGTTTAAGTTAGAAATAGAAAATATCCCCTCTAAGGAATCATGCCTTCATCTAATGATAATTCTCACATAGGTTTATATATTGTTGGAAATTTACTAATAAAATGGTCAAGTACAGACTGAATTTTAAATAGCCTGGATGAAGATTGAGTCATGTTTGCATTCTCACTGAAATACCAGTAAGTCCAGATTTGTTCAAAACGATTTCGACTCATCGTCTGAGGAAATATTGGAACAGCTAGTGAAGCATAGTCATCCCTCCTTTGGATAACTGCTGTTTGAAACTGCTGTTTGAACTACTCTGTTATTCTTAGACAGTCCCTTGTTCTATAGGTCAACTCTGTTATTTTTAGATAGTCCCTTATTCTGTAAAATAACTGTTTTAGTTTGAATAATAGAAAAAGATAAAAACTTAATTGTCTGACCTTACAAGCTAGCCATCTAACATAATAGGCAAATACTGATAATAATTCACATATTCTCTGCCAAATGTTTGTTCATTATGTATCCAAGATTACAAACTGTCTGCAAAAATAACTTACACAGAGCTCTTTGTAAAACATGCAAAGAGCTTGAAAAGGTATAAATAGAAAAAACTTCCTCTATGTCTTTGCTCAGAGATTTGGGAGAGACACCTCCCTCTGGGCCAACACATAACAAAGACTCCTAACTAATTGGCTCATTAAGGCATCTTGTATCTAGCTCACTGATTTACAATACAACACTAGAACTGGATTTGTAGACCAATATTATTTCCAAGAATCCTTTCGAGTACGCCCCATTAGCACTATACAGGTAAGTCCTAAAAATTTTTTCATAACTGTTGGAGTAACAGGAGACCATTTTATTGCTTTCGAAATTTTGTGCTTTCCCAAATTTTGGTTATAATATACTAGAGACCCAGTGCACAAAAATTTGTGCATTCGGGAGGTTCCCTCAGCCAGGCCTGGGCCATCTCGCAGTCTGGGACCCCTCGGAGAATGACTACCTGCTGGCTTAGGCCCGCTCCTCGGGGGATTGGGCCTAAGCTGGCAGTCAGACATCCCTCTGGCAGAACAGGGACCCTCGGGGGATGTCCACTTGCCAGCGGGAGGCAGGCCGAAGCTACAGTTGGACATCCTTAGCGCTGCTGAGGGGGCAGGAGAGGTTCCCACCACCACTGCTGTTCTCGCCAGTCGTGAGCCTGGCTTGTGGCTGAGTGGCACTCCCGCTGTGGGAGCACACTGACCACCGGCGGCAGCTCCTGCATTAAGCGTCTGCCCCCTGGTGGTCAGTGTGCATCATAGCAACTTGTTATTCCACCATTTGGTCTATTTGCATATTAGGGTTTTACCGCGTGGGTGCTTGGCCAGCCTGGGTGAGGGGCTGATGGGTGTTTGCAGGTTGGTCACACCCCCTTCATGGTGGGGACCCCCACTGGGGTGCCTGGCCAGCTGGGTGACGGGCTGATGGCTGTTTGCAGGCTGGCCACACCCCCTTTAGTGTTGGGGGTCCCCACTGGGGTCCCTGGCCAGTCTCGGTGAGGGTCTGAGGGCCGTTTTTAGGCTGGCCAAGCCCCTCCAGTAATGGAAGCTCCCAGCCTCTCCTTTATTTCTTTTTTTTTATTCTGGGATTTATTTACCTTCTATAATTGAAACTTTGTTGCTTTGAGTGGAGCCCAGAGCTGACCATCGCAGACGGGCAGCTTGGCTTCCTCCATCATTGGGACAAGCAAGCCTCCCTCTTGCTCGAGATCCGTGGCTGCCGGCCGCCATCTTGATTGGGTTAATTTGCATATAGTCCCTCTGACTGGCTGGTGGGCATGACTTGGGCATAACGAAGGTATGGTCACTTAGCATCTTTGTCTATTATTAGTGTAGATGTTCGATTGACAACAAAATAGTTCAAACAGATCATTGTCAAAAATCAAATTGGTGACTTTGATGATGTTCTTAGAATCAGATGGTATAACTGTAACCCCAGAATTACCTTCAAATTTTTCCACCTTAGGTTGAAAGTCCTCTTTTGACCGATCATTATCTCAGCAATGAAGACACAAATTACACCAAACCATGTGTGGGATTGTTCAAATTTTCAGGTTCGGAGTCACTTGAAATTACTATTTTCGCCTTTTTGAAGGAATAACTATATCACTGCCACTGTCAAAGTTTTCATCATTTTCACTTGGAATATCTGATAAATATATAGCCAGAATTTTATCATGTTCTTTGTCACTATCCATGATTACTGAGCACTTTAAAAATATCAAATTGATATAAAAAAAGTTACTTTTATTACTAATGACAAGAGATTAATCACTTTTAATTCCTTTTGTAATTTTTAACTTCAGCAAATGCGTTTTCCATTACACTGTTGCTCTCTAAATGACAACAAAGAAAGGCTGAGAATTCTCGTGTTTGGCCACAAGCCTTAGAACCGAAAACAATAATTCTGGTGATCCATCCACAATGTGTTAAGATGGTGATTACGTGGATATGTTCACTTTAAAAATTTACTGAGCTTTTATGTACAATATGATGTTATCTGTGAATACGGACAGTTTTACTTCTTTTTCAATTTGGATGCC
>NW_006282377.1:0-5019 GCF_000327345.1 Myotis davidii
CAGACAACAGGGGGCTGAGGGCTTGAGTGGGGTGGGGGGGGTGGAGGCTCATGGGGTGAATGAGGTCACATGTAATACCTTAATCAATAAAGAAATTAAAGATTGAAAAAAATCCCATTTACCATTGCAACAACAAAAATAAGATAATTGAGACTAAAGTTAACCAAGAAGATAAAAGATCTATATTTGGAAAAATACAAGGATATTGTAGATTCAATGTAATCCTTATTAAAATAGCAATGGCTTATTTCAGTGATCTAGAACAAATATTCCTAAATTTTTGTGGAACCAAAAAACATTTGAAGTTATGCTACAAAACCACTGTAATAAAAACAGCCTGGTAATGGCATAAGAGCAGGCATATAGATCAATGAAACAGAATAAAGAATCCAAAAATTGGTCCAAACCATTATGTTCAATTAATATTTGACTTAGGAGACAAGAGTATACAATGGAATCAAAACAGTCTCTTCAATAAATGGTGCTGGGAAAATTGGACAGGTACATGCAAAAACTGAAACTACCTACACTATACACAAGAATAAACTCAAAATATATAAAAGACTTAAATGCAATTTACAAAACCATGAAATTTCTATAAGAAAACATAGGCAGCAAAATATCAGACATCTCATGTAGCAAAATTTTCTCCAAAGGCACAAGAATCAAAGGAGCCCTGGCTGGTTTGGCTCAGTGGATAGAGCGTTGGCCTGCAGACTGAAGGGTCCCAAGTTCGATTCTGGTCAGGGGCATATACCCTGGTTGCAGGCACATCCCCAGTGGGGCTTGTGCAGGAGGCAGCTGATCGATGTTTCTAACTATCCCTCTCCCTTCCTCTCTGTGAAAAATCAATAATATATATATATTTTTAAAAAGAATCAAAAATAAAATAATAAACAAATGGGAAAAATAAACAAATGGGACTACATTAAGTTAAAAGGCTCTGCACAGCAAAAGAAAAC
The DNA here is from genome assembly GCF_000327345.1 of Myotis davidii. Taxonomy (NCBI): domain Eukaryota; kingdom Metazoa; phylum Chordata; class Mammalia; order Chiroptera; family Vespertilionidae; genus Myotis; species Myotis davidii. The sequence goes on from NW_006282377.1 coordinate 963, forward strand.
ATCATCAAAATGGAAAGAGAATCCATTCTATGGGAAAACATATTGCCAATGACACATCTGCTAAGGGGTTAATTTTCAAAATATATAAAGAACTCATACAGCTCAATAAAAGGAAGAAAATAACCCAATCAAAAAATGGGTACAGGACCTGAATGGGCACTTCTCCTAAGAGGACATAAAGATGGGCAAGAGATATATGAAAAAATGCTCAAGGTCACTAATCTTCAGATAGATGCAAATCTATAAAATAAAAATGTAATATGCTAATTAGACTGGACAGCCAAACGACGTTCTGGACATCCTTTTGGACAACCTTCTGGATGAAACCAGGGCTGTGAGGGCCAAGGCAAACTGCTGTGGTTGTGAGGGCTGCGCCCCTTGCATGAATTTTGGGCATCAGGCCTCTATTTAAAATTATATTAGGATATCACCTCACACCTGTCAGAATGGCTACCATTAATAAATCAACAAACAACAAAGGCTGGCAAGGTTGTGGATAAAAGGGAACCATAGTACACTGCTGGTGGTAATGCATACTTTACAATCACTATGGAAAAATTGTATGGATGTTCTTCAAAAAATTAAAAATAGCACTACCATTTGGCCCAGTGGGAGACAACATGGATGGACCTGGAGAATATTATGCTGAGTGAAGTAAGCCAGTCAGAGAAAGACAGGTATCATATGATGTCATTTATATGTGGAATCTAATGAACAGAATAAAGTAATGAACAGAATAGGCCAGAGGCATGGAGGAATGGGGCAGTCTGACATATCTCAGAGGGTTGTTGGGGCGGGGTGGAGATGGGAAGAGACTAACCAAAGAACTCATATATATAACCAATGGACACAGACAATAGTGTATTGAAGACCTGGGGTGAGCAGGGGCTGGGAGGAGTAGGATAAAGTGAAGGAAAATTGGGGAACATTTGTAATACTATAAACAACAAAATAAAAATAAAAATTGAGCTGAACTCTGGAGGGTTAAAAGGAGTTAGCCAGTTCAGGAAGTGAGAATGGGCTCTCAAGAAGAGGGAATAATTTTCTCTAAGTCCTAGGTTTTGAGAGAGAAGGCTGGGTCAGGAAAATGACAGAGGGCTTAGGACTGGAGCTGTGGATGTAAGAAATAAGATTGGAAAAGTAGGCAGGGGCTGTATCCTGAAGGTTATGGACATGTCACTTCTAGTAGAGGGAATGAGCCCACACTGCTTGAAGGATCTTACTGGCATTGCTCACCAATAAGTAGTTAACAGTTGCAACCCTTAGTTGAGAAGATGAACCATCTCTAAGAGCCCAGTCTCCGGAGTAAGCCATGCATTCACACCAGTGGAGGCAAAGGCAAGGAAAATCAGGGGAACAGAGGTTCTCAACTATCACAATGTGGCATAACTGGTATTCTTAGAGAGTTTGGGAGATCAAGGATTCTTTCCACATCCTTTGAGACTACCACATTGAAATAAGGAATACCTTCACTGATTCTTGAAAATGGGCATCTGCAGGGTGGGGCAGGGTATGGCAGCTGTGTTTGTAGTAGTAAGCCAGTTGTTTTTTGTATTGGAAATGAAGGACAGTTCTTTCCCAAATACAGTGACTATATGGGAAGGAAGATAATGCTGTTGAAATTTGGATATGTGGCTCACTTTGGAATCTGCCGGGTCTACCATGTCTGAAGTGTGTGGAACCTCAGTGTGACAGTCCAAAGGAATGTTTTATTGTTACTTACTATAACTGAGAATTAAAAATGAATCCAACAGGGCAGAGGAAATCACAATCCCAAGCATACCACCCTGCCTTTTCCCAAAGAAGCATGCCACACACACGTTTTGCAGCCTCCTGCTCAGACAAATTCCCATCTCTGCTTGGCTGATTTGTCTATTCTACTTTGATCTATTGGGAAAGTACCATGGTTTCCCCAAATTTAGGTGGACAGGTGACAGGATGAGACTCCTTTGTGAGGTACAGTTTATTCTTCATGCCTGGTGACTGGGTAGTCAAGCTAACTCTCTCAGGATAGGGTCTTCATTAGATACCCACCTCCTCAACCATAGTTTGGCTTGGCAGATTTCCACACTCCTGAGGCCCGCATACTGGCAGTACTGGATATGCAACATCCTGCAAGGTGTGATCACAGCCACAGGGAAATTTACTGAAGCCATTAGCTAATCCAGCAATCCTTTTTTCACTTTTGCTATCCTTTTCCCCCTGATCCTTTACTTCCCTATCATGTTTCACCAGGCAAAAGGGTGACCTAAATTAAGTGCTTCTTCACTTGCTCTTAATCCCTCTCTTTCCACTTCATCCCATTCCCTTTCTTTTTCTGAAGCAGTTCCTTTCACTGAGCTTTGATTTCAGAAGTAAAGAAAGCTACTAAAGCACTACGTGTCACCTGTTGGAAGATTGGTACTGTATCCTCCACAATGTTAATCATAATCACTGCTATTGCACACCTCCAGAGCATACCATTCAACTGTGGTGTCATTTGATGGGGTTTGCCTTTCATGTATGGTACAGTGTAAATGATGCCCTCTGGAGTTGTGCAACTCAGTCACCTTGACGTCAATCTGGCACTCAAAAGTCTTCAAAACAACAAATCTCTTAGGAAAAAATGTTGTCCTGATGGAGACCAGGTTCTAAGCCTGGACATTTAAGCCTGCCAATAATGCTTCTGTGCATTTGAGTCTCCCCATTACTGTGAACCTGCGATTCAGAATCTTCTGACATAGAGACCTCAAATATTTCCAACCATCCTTTTCCAACGTCACCATCCACTATTGCCTCACATGACCACATCTGCATCAGCCTGATGATCTGAATATGTTATGTGCTGTTCTGACTCTACTCTTTGCTTCTGAAATTCCTCCTAACAGCCTTTTTTTTCTAGAGCAGAATTCTATTTGATCACTGATACTTAGCCTTCCTTGTCCATCCCAGCTCAAAGACACCTCTTCTCTATACTCCAAACTCCTTCAGAAGTCTGTACTCTCCTCTGGCACTTTATATCAGATCACATCAAACCACTGCTTAAGAACAAGGGTTTCCCATTATAATTAGAATGAGACTCTCACACTCTTTATCCTTATAAGGCTTGGTGAGGCTTGACCCCAGCCTAGATCTGACCTCATTTCTTCCTGCTCCTGTGCTCATCTATTCACCTCACCAGGTTCATATCCATCTCAATGTCTCAAGGCTCTGCACTTTCTCTTCCCTCTGCTTGAAGACATCTTTATCCAGATGTCCAGGGACTACCACAATGTAAGATCTACACAAACTGAAATTTTGCTTTTGGTGTGTTCACCATTGTATTCTAAGTGGATTGAACAGTGCCTGGCACATGGTGGGTGATAGGTAACTAAATGTTGGATGAAAAGTATAAATAATACACTGTCTTGTGCTGTTTGTCTCTTTGCTTCATATTTCCTTTTGCATCTTCTCCCTCCTCTAATCATAAGCACCCTGAGAACAGAGATTTGGTATGATTTGTATCCATCTCAGCATCTAGTGCAGTGCCTTAAGCATAGGTGCTTTAATAAATATTTGTTGACAGAATAAATATAGAGTAAGCAAAAAAGTTCTCTTATGCCTTCCCACCAGGTGGGATCAGTTGCCTCCAAGGCAGACAACTCGTAACCCTTGTCCTCCTAGAGATGCTCATCTTTGGCATCATCAAGCCAGCTATCAGCCCCAGCCCCTGAATGTCTTCTCCTATGGTATCAGGGCTGTTCTTACCTCATATTTCCTCTCCACCACCTCAACCAGCACTTTCAGAAAGGTTATCTGACCTCCTAGAACTGCAACAGCTGCTGTCAGCACACACCTAATCTTAGGAGAAAATAGGGTTCTGCTGAAATAATTGCTTCATTTACAAAGTGAGATCTTTGAGAAAGATTTATTTTTTTTTAAATATATTTTTTATTGATTAAGAAATTACATATGTGTCCTTGTCCCCACGTTATCCTCTACCCCCCCTCCACTCTTGCCCTCCCCCGCCCCCCTGTTGTCCGTGCCCGTTGGTTAGGCCTATATGCCTGCATGTAAGTCCTTTGGTTGCTCTTTCCCC
>NW_006282377.1:6535-14157 GCF_000327345.1 Myotis davidii
GCAAAAGCCTCTGCCGCAGCCTGGGTGGGGCGGGGTCTCAAGGAATCAAAGGGCGGAGCAAGCAGCTATGGCAGATCCTCAGCCCTGCCCTAAGGAGTCGCGCGTCTCAGTGTCCCGGTAACGGCTGCAAGCACCTCTGAGTGAAAGCCGCCCTCAAGATCGCCCGCTGCCAGACAGTCCAGTTTCTCCCCGCATGAGTCCTGGGTCCCCAGAGACTTCCCGAAACCGGAGGTCAGAGCCGTTGGGAGCTTGTGTCTCCCTCCGGATTCAAAAGACAGCCGCGTCCTCGGGTGCCAGCCCCTTTCCGCGCGCGAGCCCCGTACCTCTGCGCTTCACTTCTGCAGCTTCTCTGGGTCTCAGTGTGCCTTTCCTTCCTTCTAGTTGTAGAGTTTACAGTCAGCCAGGCTTCCTATGGTTCTGGATGAAGTCCGTATTGTTTCTCTGAGGTATTAATCAATTGTTGTGAGCGGCATTAATTTCCCGGTGTTTATCTCTGCCGCCATCTTAGTTTCTCCCGAGAAAGATTTATTAAAAGATCATGCCTTTGGCTGCTATATTTCAAACTGGGAAGACGTTTAGATTACAGTTAAATATTTCAAACTTACCTTATCTTCCCTCTTTCTCTCCATGTCTCTCAAGGGTGAGCATTCTACTCCTCTTCCAAAACTCAATTCTTCCCCATTTTTGGGAATCCGGAATGGGCACTTGGGACACTGCCTTGTCTCCTCTAGGTGTTTGTTGGGAGCTATAATTCCCAGTAAGTAATGGCTGCTTTTCTCTGTCCAGCAAGTGGGATGTCCTTTCTCAGGGGGATGTCTGGAAACAGGAACCCTGTACATGGTGGGATGGAAGGGTGCTATTAGGAGGCTTGCCTTCTATGTTCAGCTTTCTGTGAGCTGGTTTTGAACAAGGCACCATTCTTCTGTGGCTCTGTCTCTCCATCTGTAAAAGGGGACAATTATCGCGTTATTTTTCTAGCTGCCAGATTGTTTGTTGGGTGGGGTAATTAGCCAGCACACATTAAATACTTTGAGCACATTCCAGTAGGAATTGCCTTATAAACAAAAATTGTTACATTTAAAAAGGAAAATACTGCCCAGCCAGTATGGTTCAGTGGTTGAGCGTTGACCTAGGAATTAAGAGGTCATGGTTTGATTCCCAGTCAGGGTACATGCTTGGGTTGCAGACTCAACCTCCAGTAGGGAGGTGTGCAAGAGGCAGCTGATCCATTATTTTTTTTTGTAGATGTTTCTATATCTCTATCCCTCTCCCTTCCTCTCTCTCTCAAATCCATAAAAACATATTTCAAAATAAACAATAACACTAACGGCATGGAAAACAGCATTTGGACACACCTACATTAATAAGGAGTGGTCACGTGACCGAATTCAAGCCACGAGGGCACCATTTCCAATCCTGGTCCACAAAATCTCCATTCTGAGGAGCAGCTACCCCGTGACCACCCAGGGAACAGCTGTTGCCTGTGACTGCGTGACCTGTCACCAAGCTCACCCCTGCAGCCACAGGCCCTGTGTGACTCAACACCTAGATCCTTTGGTGGGAGCAAAAATGGGAAGACAGAAGAACAACCCCCAAAGGAAAGAAAAGAAGGAAGCACCAGAACAGGAACTAAATGAAACAGAGGCATGCAATATGTCAGAAAAAGAATTCGGACTAAGGGTCACATTTTATAAACCAGATGGATGAAAAAATCAACAACCTATGTCAGAATCAGGAGGAAATAAATAGTCATATAGCTACAATAAAAAAACACTATGGAAGCTTTCAACAGCACAGTAGGAGAAGTGGAGGACCAAATTAGTGAATTAGAAGACAGGGAAACAAAACACACACAATCTGAACTGCAATGGGAGAAAAAATCAAAAGATAGGAGGAGAGCCTGAAGAGAGATTTGGGACAACATGAAACACAGCAGCACATGGATAATAGGGGTTCCAGAATGACAAGAAGAGGAGCAAAGGTTTAAAAACCTATTTGAAAAAACAATATCAGAAAACTTCCCTGATTTGGTGGGGAAAAAGTCACATAAGTACAGAGAGTCTCAAACAAGATGAACCCAAAAAGACCCACACCAAGACACGTCATAAATACAATGGCAAATGTTAGGACAAAGAAAGAATCTTAAGGGCTGCAAGAGAGAGACAGAAAGTTACCTACAAGGATCTCCCATTAGATTATCAAATGATTTCTCAACAGAAACTCATCAGGCCAGAATGAGATGGATTGAAGTATACAAAGTGATGCAAAGCAAGGGACTGAATCCAAGAATACTCTACCCAGCAAGGCGTCATTCAAAATTGAAGGAGAAATCAGGAGCTTCACAGACAAAAAAAAAAAAGGCTAAGGTAGGTTATCACTACCAAGCCAGCAAGTCAAGAAATGTTAAAGGGACTGTTGTAAAAAGAAGAAATAGAAATAGAAGAAGAAACACAGGCATAACGAATAAAAATGGCTACATACACACATCTATCAATAATAACCCTAAACGTAAATGGATTAAATGCTCCAATCAAAAGACATCAGGTGGCTGAATGGATAAAAAAGCATGACCCATATATGTGCTGTCTACAAGAGACCCACTTCAAAACAAGGGGCTCACACAGACTGAAAGTGAAGGGATGGAAAAAAATTTTTTTCAGGCAAACGGAAATGAAAAAAAAATCTGGAGTAGCAATACTTATATCTGACAAAATAGACTTCAAAGTGAAAGCCATAACAAGAGATAGGGAAGGCCACTTCATAATACTAAATGGATCAATATAACAAGAGGATATAACTCTGGTAAACGTATATGCACCCCATACAAGAGCACCCAAATACATAAAAATCTTCTGGGAGATATCAAGGGTGAGATCAACACTTATACAATCATAGTAGGGGACTTTAATACCCCATTGACATCACTGGATAAATCTTCTAGACATAAAATCAACAAAGAAACAACAACCCTAAACAACTCACTAGATCAGATGGAACTAATTGACATCTTCAGAATATTTCATCCCAAAGCTACAGAATATACATTTTTCTCAAGTGCACATGGGACATTTTCAAAGATAGACCACATATTGAAACACAGGCAAAGTCTCTTCAAATTCTAGAAGATTGAAATCATATCAAGTACCTTCTCAGATCACAATGGCATAAAATAGAAATCAACTATAATAAAAACAATTTAAAAATCAAGCATTTGGAGGGTTAATAGCATGCTATTAAACAATTATTGGGTTACCAAGAAGATAAAAGAAGAAATAAAACACATACTGGAAACAAATGACAATGAAGATACAACAATCCAAAACCAATGGGACACAGTGAAAGTAGTACTGAGAGGGAAGTTCATAGCATTACAGGCCTACCTTAAACAACAAGAAAAACTGGTAATAAAGGATCTAGCCCTAAAACTTAAAGAATTAGAAAGAGAGCAACAAGAAAATCTCAGAGTAAGAAGAAGGAAGAAAATGATAAAGATCAGATCTGAAATAAATGACAAGGTTACCCTCTAAAAAATTCCAGCCAAAACCGGTTTGGCTCAGTGGATAGAGCATCCACCTGTGGACTGAAAGGTCCCAGGTTCGATTCCAGTCAAGGGCATGTACCTGGGTTGCGGGCACATTCCCAGTAGGAGATGTGCAGGAGGCAGCTGATCGATGTTTCTCTCTCATCGATGTTTCTAGCTCTCTATCCCTTTCCCTTCCTCTCTGTAAAAAATCAATAAAATATATTTTTAAAAAAATTCCAGAAGTTCAACAAATCCAAGATCTGGTTCTTTGAAAGGATAAACAAGGTTAATGAACCTCTAGCCAGGCTCACCAAGAAACAAAGTGATAGGACCCAAATACCTAAAATTAAAAAATAAAAGAGGTGCAGTAACAACCGACCTCACAGACATAAAAAGGATTGTAAAAAAAAAAAATACCATGGAGAATTCTATTACAAGAAACTGGGTAATCTAGATGAAATGGACATATTCCTAGAAAAATAAAATCTTCCAAAACTCAATCAGGAAGAATAAAAAAAATATGAATAGGCCAGTAAGTATGGAGGAAATTGAAGCAGTAATCAAACACTTCCAGCAAACAAAAGCCCTGGGCTAGACAGCTTCAGAGAGGAGTATTACCAAACATTCAAAAAAGAACTAAAGCCTACCCTCATCAAACTATTCCAAAAAATTCAAGAGGAAGGCACACTTCTAAGCACTTCTATGAAGCCAGCATTACCCTAAATCCCAAAACCAGATAAAGACACTTCAAAGAAAGAGAATTACAGGCCAATATCACTGATGGACATAGATGCTAAAATCCTCAACACAATTCTAACAAATCGGATTCAGCATTACATTAGAAAGATTATACACTATGACCAAGTGGGATTTATTCTGGGGATGCAAGGATGGTATAATATCCACAAATCAATAAACATAGTACATCACATAAACAAATTGAGAGACAAAAATCACATAGTCATCAATTGATGCAGAAAATGCATTCGACAAAATCCAACACCTTTCCTGATAACAGTTCTCAGCAAAATGTGAATAGGGGGATCATACCTCAACATAATAAAAGCCTTATATGACAACCCCACAGCCAACATCATACTCAATGGGCAAAAACTGAAACCATTTCCCCTAAGAACAGGAACAAGACAGGGATGCCCACTTTACCACTCCTGTTAGACATAGTATCAGAAGTGCTAGCCATAGCAGTCAGACATGAAGAAGAAATAAAAGGCATCTAAATTGGAAAAGAAGAAGTAAAACTGTCATTAGTCACTGATGACATGATATTTTATATAGGAAACCCTAAAGACTTCATCAAAACTCTACTAGACTTAATAAATGAATTCGGCAATGTAGCAGGATATAAAATTAACACCCAGAAATCTATGGATTTTTTAAACACTCAAAAAAAAAAAAAGAAAGAGAAACTAAAAAAACAATCCCATTTACCATTGCACCAAAAAAATTAAGATACCTAGGAATAAACTTAACTAAAACTACAAAACATTGAAAAAAAGAGATAGAGAAAGACATAAACAAATAGAAGAATATACCGTGTTCATGGATTGGTAGAATCAACATTATTAAAATGTCCATGCTACCCAAATCAATCTATACATTCAATGCAATCCCCATTAAAATACCAATGACATCTTTTACAGACCTAGAACAAATTCTCCAAAAATTTATATGGCATTAAAAAAGACCTCTAATAGCTGCAGGAATCCTGAGGAAAAAGAAAAGTTGGAGGGATCACAATACCAGACATCAAGTTATATTACAAATCAACTGTTCTCAAAACAGCATGGTACTGGTGTAAGAACAAATACATAGACCAGTGGAATAGAACAGAGAACCCAAAAATCCACCCAACCAGCATGCTCAATTGATATTTGACAAAGGAGGCGAGAGCATACAATGGAGTCAAGACAGTCTCTTCAGTAAATGGTGGTGGGAAAATTAAACAGATACATGCAAAAAACTGAAACTTGACCACCAACTGACACCATACACAAAAATAAACTGAAAATGGATAAAAGTCTTAAATGTAAGGTGGGAAACCATAAAAATCTTAGAAGAAGCCATAGGCATCAAAATGGCAGATATAGCTCATAGCAATATGTTTGCTGATACATTTCTTAGAGCAATGGAAACTAAGTCAAAAATGAACAAATGGGACTACATCAAAATAAAAAGCTTCTGTGCAGCAAAAGAAACCATCAACAAAACAACAAGAATGCCCACTGCATGGGAGAACATATTTGGCAATGTGACATCTGATAAGAATTTAATCCACAAAATTTATAGAGAACAATTAGAACTTACAAAAGGATGATAAACAATCCAATAGAAAAAATGGACAAAGGACCTATGTAGACACTTTTCAAAAGTGGACATACAGAAGGCCAAGAGACATATGAAAAATGCTCAAAATCTCTAATTATCAGAGAGATGTAAATCAAAATGACAGTGAGGTACCATCTCACACCTGTCAGAATGGCTATCATTAACAAATCAACAAATGACAAGTGCTGGCGAGGATGCGGAGAATGCATACACTGCTGGTGGGAATGCAGACTAGTGCAGCCTCTGTGGATTTTCCTCAAAAAATTAAAAATGTAATTCCCATTTTGCCCAGTAATCCCAAAATCAGAAACACCAACCAGAAAGAACATATGCATCCCTATGTTCATGGCAGCCCAATTTACAATTGCTAAGGTTTGGAAACAGCCTAAATGCCCATCAGCAGATTAGTGGATTAAAAAACTGTGGTACATCTACACAATGGAATACTTATGCTGCTGTAAAAATGGAATAACTTTTACCATTTGCAATAGCATGGATGGTTCTGGAGAATATTATGCTTAGCGAAATAAGCCAGTCAGAAAAAGGTAAGTATCACATGATCTCACTCCTTTGTGGAATATAATGAACAACAAAAACTGATGATCCAGAGACACAGAATCATCAAACAAACCATCAAACCTCAGAGAGAAGGCAGGGGCTGCTGGTGGGGGGTGGGGGAGAGGGTAAGAGATTAACCAAAGAACTTGTATGCATATTGGCATAACCAATGGACACAGACAATGACTGGTAGGAAGTGTGTGTAAAGGATGGGTCTGGGGAGGAGGCGGGGCCGGCTGGGAGAGGACAAAGGGGGAAAGGGGACATATGTAATACATTCAACAATAAATAATTTTTAAAAAAAGAAAGTTGGACATAGATATTCTGCTAGTGTTCCCAACCTTTTTACTTTAATTGCTCCTTCATCAATCCTATGTTTTGGAATGTTTAGTTTACTAAATAAAACCTGTCTATGAAAGAAATTTCAAACCTAAAGAAACGTTTAAAGAGTTTATGAACCAAGATTTTGGGGCTAGTCCTGGAAGCAAACTCTCAACGGATTGAGAAAATGCTGCGAGGAATAGCAGTTTTGCAGTATATTATATACACTAGAGACCGGGTGAATGAATTTGTGCATGGGTGGGGTCTGGCTAGCCTGCCTCAATTGGGCCAATCAGGCCAGGCCAGCCAGGGGGAGGGGCCATGGTTGGTTGGCTGGCTGGCCCTGCCCCCTGCTCAAACTCCCAGTCAAGAGAACAATTTGCATATTGGTCTTTTATTATATAGGACTAGTAGCCTGGTGCACAAAATTCGTGCACTGGGGAAGGGGGGTGGGAGGGCCCCTCAGTCTGGCCTTCACCCTCTCCAATCTGAGACCCCTCAGGGAATGTCCAACTACCTGTTTGTGCCCACACTTTTAACAGATAACAGCTCCATTATTGTTTCTTTCTTATGCTTAAAACCATTGGAATTAGTAGGTATTCAAAGTGTGTATACATTTTGGGGCAACACCCTGTATATCTCAAGTCAGCGGTGAAGGAAACCAAGAGCAGATTTGGACCCCCAAGACAGGGAAACTCGCTCACTCCCCACATGTCTCCCCACTTCACTTTCCACCTTCGTGGGCAGCAGGAGAATCAATGTTTTCTCTCATTAATTCGGAAAAGCACGTCCTGTCACCTGCTGCCCGGTAGGAGTGTGCTAGGCTCCAAGCAAGCGAGGATCAGTCAGGGCAGCCTTTGCTCATGGGTGCTGG
>NW_006282377.1:14344-15066 GCF_000327345.1 Myotis davidii
AGGGTGCTGGGGGATGTTTGCACGCCGGGGGGGATGTGCACACCAGAGGCCTCTGGCTTTGCAGATCCACAAACCCCCATGGTGCGGCCAGGAGGACGTCAGTCTGGTCCGCCACGGTGGTTGTCCCTGCGATCCTGCACCTTCTGGGCCAGGAGGCGGATCTTGTGCAGCCACTCCTGGGCGCTGATGGCCTGCAGGCGCTACTTCAGCTCAGCCTCCAGGCTCTGCTTGGCGTGCTCACAGCTGTCACCACCGTCTTGTGGGGAGTACAGGCCGCCCTCCGCTGGCCTGCTTTCCCTGTTCAGAGGCTCTCTGCACTGCTCACCTGCCCAGAGTGACTGGGGCTGTGCGGAAGCCAGGCGTCCTGCCCTACCCAACCTCGGCCGATCTGCTCCTGTGCGAGCTGCCCCCCTGCCGGGAAGGGTCACGGATCCGGGTCCGGGACCACGTACAGTCTCAAGTGCTGCCCCCACCCCCCCGCAGGCTCACAGATCCGTGTCTTGGTCCTGTGAACAGCCTCAAGCACTGCCCCCGCCCGGCAGAGTCACAGATCTGGGTCCCAGACCACGGACAGCCTCAAGCACTGCCCCCCGCCCAGCAAGGTCACGGATCTGGGTCCCAGACCGTGGACAGTCTTGCCTGCAGCCGCCTGCCTTCAGTATGCAAATTAGCCACCATCTTGTTGCTTCAGGTGGGGGTCCCCACTGGGGTGCCTGGCCAGT
>NW_006282377.1:15366-20148 GCF_000327345.1 Myotis davidii
CAAGCCTCCTATTCACTTCAGCGTCCTGGCTGCCGGCCACCATCTTGGTTGGCAGTTAATTTGTATATATCCTACTGATTACCCAATGGGAAGGGTGTCGGGGTTATGGTCAATTTGCATGTTTCTCTTTTATTAGATAGGATTAGAATCAAAGGAGAAGACATAAAGAGGTTTACATGAAATCCATGGGCAGCTGATTAAGGAGGCAGTAGAAAGGATTGGAGAAAAAGGAAAATGGAGAGATATCTTTTACATTGGTGGGTGCAGGATAGTTTATAGAGGTATGTGGATAAAAGATTAACAATGAGGAATGTTGGGCTGTATCCTCCTGAGGTGTTTATCTCTGAACCAGAGATCATTCTGACATTTTAAGTATGTTATTCTAGATATACAGAAATAATAGACAGGGCTTGCTCAAGGTAGAGGTTAATCTATCATATAGGCCTTAGAATGTGCCTTCCCACCATAATTCGTTCAGCTAGGAATTTTTTTTTCTTTTTTTTTTTTTTTAAATCTTTGTTGAAAGTAATACTTATGTCCCTTTTGTTCCCATTGACCCCTTATAGCCCGCTCCTGCGCCATATACCAGGCCTCCACCACCCTATTGTCTGTGTCCATGGATTATGCATATAGGCATACAAGGTCTTTGGTTGATCTCTTCATACCACCCACCTACCCCTGTCTTCCTTCTGAGATTTGATAGTCAGTTCCATGCTTCTATGTCACTGGTTCTATTTTGTTCATTAGATTTCACATATGAGTGAGATCATGTGATACTTGTCTTTCTCTGACTGGATTATTTCACTTAGCATAATATTCTCCAGGTCCCTCCATGTTGTCTCAAAGGGTAAGAGATCCTTCTTTTTTACTGCTGCATAGTATTCCATAGTGTAGATGTACCACAGCTTTTTTTTTAATCCATTTTTCTACTGATGGGCACTTGGGCTGTTTCCAGACTGACTTGAATCCATTGTATGCTATTGCCTCCTTTGTCAAATATTAACTGAACATAATGGCTTGGGTTGATTTCTAGGTTCTCTCTTCTGTTCCATTGGCCTGTATGTCTGTTCTTGTGCCAGTACCAGGCTGTTTTGATTACAGTGCCTTTGTATTATAACTTGATATCCAGTATTGTGATCCCTTCAACTTTTTCTTCTTTCTCAAGATGGTTGCAGATATTTGGGGTCTTTTTTGTTCCATATAAATTTTTGGAGCATTTGTTCTGGGTCTGTGAAATATGCCATTGGTATTTTAATGGGGATTGCATTGAATCTATAGATTGCTTTGGGTAGTATGGACATTTTAGTGATATTAATTCTACCAATACATGAACACAGTATATTCTTCCACTTGTTTATATATTCCTCTGTCTCTTTTTTCAATGTCTTGTAGTTTTTGAAGTACAAGTCTTTTACACTTTTGGTTAAGTTTATTCCTAGGTGCTTATTTTTTTGTTACAGTGGTAAATGGGATTGTTTGTTTAGCTTCTCTTTCTGATAATTCATTATTGCTGTATAAAAATGCCATCAATTTATGGGTGTTAATTTTGTATCCTGCTACATTGTCAAATTCATTTATTAAGTCTAGTAGTTTTTTGTGGAGTCTTTAGGGTTTTCTAAGTATAATATCATGTCATCTGTGAATAGTGAGAGTTTTACTTCCTCCTTTTCAATTTGGATGCCTTTTGTGTTTCCTTCTTGTCTGATCACATGGCTAGGACTTCTATTACTATTTTGAATAAGAGTGGCAATAGCACACATCTTTGTCTTGTTCCTGTTCTTAGGGAAAATGGTTTTATTTTTTTCCCATTGAGTATGATGTTGGCTATAGGTTTGTCATATATTGCCTTTATTATGTTGAGGTATGATCCTTCTATTTCCACTTTCTTGAGAGTTTTTATCAAGAAAGGGTGTTGGATTTTGTCAAGTGCTTTTTCTGTGTCTATTGATATGAATATGTGATTTTTGTCTTTCACTTTATTTGTGTGATGTGTCATGTTTATTGATTTGAGAATATTGTACCAGTCTTGCATCCCTGGAATAAGTCCCACTTGGTCATGGTGTATGATCTTTTTAATGTATTGCTGGATTCCATTTGCTAATATTCTCAAGAGAATATTAGCATCTATGTTCATCAGGGATATTGGCCTGTAGTTCTCTTTCTTTGTAGTGCTTTTATGTAGTTTTGGAATTAGGATAATACTGGCCTCATAGAAAGAGCTTGGAAGCATTCCTTCTGGGAATTTTTAGAATAGTTTTAGGAGGATAGGTGTTAGTTTCTCCTTGAATGTTTGGTAACACTCCCCTGTGAAGACACACATACCAGGGATTTCATTTGCTAGTAGTTATTTTTATCACTGCTTCTTTTTCCTCAGTTGTTATTGGCCTATTCAAGTTTTCTGATTCTTTCTGATTCAGTATTGGAAGATTGTATTTTTCTAGGAATTTTTCCATTTTGTCCACATTGTCAGGCTTGTTGGCATATGGTGGCTCATAGTATTTTCTTAGAATCATTTGTATTTCTGTGACTTCATTTGTTACTTCACCACTTTTATTTCTTATTTTAATTATTTGAGTCCTCTCTCTTGGTTTCTTGATGCACCTGATAAATCTTATTTATCTTTCAAAGAACCAGCTCTTGGTTTCACTGATATTTTGTATTTTTTTGTGTCGGTCATTTATTTCCACTCTAATCTTTATTATTTCCTTCCTTCTAATTACTCTAGGATTTTCTTGTTGTTCTCTTTCTAATTTTTTAAGTTGTAGGATTAAATACGTTATTATTAATTTTTCTTTCTTTTCCTTTTTTTTTTTCCCCAGGAGGCTTGTAATGTTATGAACTTCCCCTCAGGACTGCTTTTGCTGTGTTCCAAAGATTTGAGCGTTTTGCACAGTCGTTTTCATTTGTTTCCAGAAATTTGTAAATTTCTGTCTTGATCTTTTTGCCAACCCATTTATTAACATGTTTATTAACATGCTATTTAGTCTCCAGGTGTTTGAATGATTTTGAGTGTTTTTACTATAGTTGATTTATAAATTCATTCTATTATGATCTGAGAAGGTGCATGATATGATTTCATACTTCTTAAATTTGTAGAGACTTCTTTTGTGTCCTAACATGTGGTCTATATTTTAGAATGACCCATGTGCATGTGAAAAAAATGTATATTCTGCAGCTTTGGGATGAAATGTTCTATAAATGACAATTAAATCTATCTGATCCAGTGTGTCATTTAGAGTCACTATTTCCTTGCTGATTTTCTTTTCTGGAAAATCTATCCAGTGAAGTCAGTGGGGGTGTCAAAATCCCCCACTATGACTGTATTGCTTTTAATCTCTCCCTTGAAGTTCTCTAGAAGTGGTTTTTTAAAAAATATACTTAGGTGTTCCTATATTGAGTACATATATGTTTACTAGGGTTATATCCTCTTGTTGGACCAATCTCTTTAGTACTATGTCATGACCAGTATGGTATCTTGTGATGGCCTTCACTTTGAAGTCTATTTTTTCAGATATGAGAATTTCTACTCCAGCTTTTTTCCCATTTTCATTTGCATGTGATTTTTTTCCCATCCCTTAACTCTCCTCCTATGTGAATCATTTGTTCTGAGATGGGTCTTTTGTATACAGCATATATTTAGGGTCATGTTTTCATATACATTCAGCTATCCATGAGCCCTATGTCTTTTGATTGGAGCACTTAATCCATTCCCATTTAAGGTTTATTATTGATAGGTACTTATTTATTGCCATTTTACTTCTTTATGCTTATGTTCCTCTCTCTCCATTTCTTCCCATTACAGCAGTCACTTTAGCATTTCTTGCAGTGCTGTTTTGGTGGTGACAAACTACTTTAGACTTTCTTTTTGTCTGGAAAACTCCTTATTTCATCATCTATATTGAATGATAGCCTTGCTGGATGTCATCTTGGTTTTAGGTCCTTGCTTTTCATTACATTGAATATATTTCATGCATTCCCTCTGGCCTGTAGAGTTTCTGATGAGAAATCAGCTGACAGTCTTATGGGAGCTCCTTTGTAGGTAATAAATTGCTTTTCTCTTGTTGCCTTTAAGACTCTTGAAAGAAACCAAGATGGCGGCATAGGTAAACACCGGAAATTGCTGCCTCGCACAACCACTTCAAAAATACAACTTAAAGACAAAACGAACATCATCCCAAACCACAGGAAGGCTGGCTGAGTGGAAATTCTACAACTACAAGGAAAGAGAAAAGCACACTGAGACTCAGAGTAGGTGTGGAAGTAAAGTGCAGAGGTACGGAGATGCATGTGGAAAGGGCTGGAAACTGAGGACATGGCTGTATTTTTCAATCAGGAGGGAGAACAAGCTCCTGACTGCTCTGACCTCCAGTTCAGGGCAAGTCTCTGGGGACCCAGACTCATACTGGGAGAAACTGGACTGTCTGGCATCGGGCAGAACTTGAGGGCGGTTTTCTCTCAGCGGTGCTTGCAACGATTACCATGGGACACTGAGACCCAGGGCCTCTTAGGGCAGGGCTGAGGATCAGCCATAGCTGTTTGCTTCACCCTGTTGATTCCCTGAGACTCGGCCACACCCAAGCTGTGCACAGAGGCTTTTGTATATGAAAGGCCTGGCCCTTTGCAATCTAAAATTACCTAATAGAGAGTGACCAAGCTGGCAGCACAGGTAAACACCGGAAATTGCTGTCTCTCACAACCACTTCAAAAATACAACTAAAAGACAAAATGGACATCATCCCGAACCACAGGAAGGCTGGCTGAGTGGAAATTCTACTACTACAA
>NW_006282377.1:20269-27492 GCF_000327345.1 Myotis davidii
AACTAAAATACAAAACGGACAACATCCAGAACCACAGGAAGGCTGGCTGAGTGGAAATTCTATAACTAGAAGGAAAGAGAAAAGCATACTGAAACTCAGAGGAGGAGTGGAAGTAAAGTGCAGAGGTACGGAGGTGCATGTGGAAAGGGCTGGCAACTGAGGACGTGGCTGTCTTTTTCAATCGGGAGGGAGACACAAGCTCCTGACATCTCTGAACTCCAGTTCAGGGCAAGTCTCTGGGGACCCAGACTCATACGGGGAGAAACTGGACTGTCTGGCATTATTTGTAACTCATGGACGGCTTTCTCTCAGTGGTGCTTGCAGTGATTACCCAGGGACACTGAGACGTGGGGCATCTTAAGGTAGGACTGAGGAGCAGCCATAGCTGCTTGCTCCACCCTGTTGATTCCCTGAGACCCCACCCCACCCAAGCTGTGCACAGAGGCTTTTGCATATGAAAGGCCTGGCCCTTTGCAATCTGAAAATTAACTAACAAACTGCAGCTGGGTCAGAGACCCAGAACATCCAAAAGAAGGCCCAAGGCCCCACAGCAGCTTGCATTGCTTCACAGCTGGGCCTCATCTGGGCACCTCCAAACCCCCAAAAAGGAAGGGCAATCTTCAGATCTCTTCATAGCTCCTGCTGGGTAGCCTCAGGCAGAGGCTAAATTAGCACCTCCTTAGAGATCCAAGTGCCAGTGTACCCAGTGTTCAGAGTGGGACCATCCAGATTACAACTCCTCAGATCCATAAGGGACACAATCAGGGGGTGGACTCAGTGAGCACCAAAGCCCCACTGAAGCAAGTCTTGCCCCAGAAGGGTGTCTCCAGCACATAAGTTCTCCCACTGCAGACACAACTGATTCTCACAGCCAATTGACCTTGAGGTCAATTCCTCCCAGTGATACCTACAACAATCAAGGCTTAACTACAACAAGACTGTGCACACAGCCCACAAAGGGGTGCGCCAAGAGTGTCCATCTCAGGTAATTGGGGAGGCTGAGCTACTGGGCCCTATAGGACACCTAGTATAGATAGCCATGCTATGAACACAGGGAAGCGGCCAAAATGCGGAGACAAAGAAACAGGTCACAAATAACAGAAATGGAGGAAAGCAAACTACTGGATATAGAGTTCAAATCCACACTAATAAGGTTTTTCAAGAATTTTCTAGAAACCGCTGATAAATTTAGTAAGACCCTCAATAAGTCTAGTGAAACTCTCCATAAATTTAGTGAGACCCTCAAGAAATCTAGTGAGACCCTTGAGGTTATGAAAAAGGACCAACTAGAAATTAAGCATACATTGACTGAAATAAAGAATATTATACAAAGTTCCAACAGCAGACTAGAGGATCGCAAGAATCAAGTCAAAGATTTGAAATATGAAGAAGCAAAAAACACCCAACTGGAAAAGCAAAAAGAAAAAAGAATCCAAAAACATGAAGATAGTGTAAGGAGCCTCTGGGACAACTTCAAACATACCAACATCCGAATTATGGGCATGCCAAAAGAAGAGAAAGAGCAAGATATTAAAAACCTATTTGAAGAAATAATGACAGCCATAATGGGTTTGGCTCGGTGGATAGAAGGGTGGCCTGAGGACTGAAAGGTCCCTGGTTCTATTCCAGTCAAGGGCATGTACCTTGGTTGCAGGCACATCCCCAGTAGGGGGTGTGCAGGAGGTAGCTGATGGATGTTTCTCATCTATGTTGCTAGCTCTCTATCCCTCTCTCTTCCTCTCTGTTCTGCCTTTCTCTCCCTGCTGAGCACACCATACAACTTATGCCGAAGTTCAATCACATACTTTAAGATTTGATTTGTTCTTTGGTTCACAGATGAGAAAAAGCTGAAGGAGTTCATCACCACCAAACCAGTATTATATGAAATCCTAAAAGGAATCCTTAAAGAAGAGGAAGAAGAAGAAAAAGGTAAAGATACAAAATATGAACAACAAATACACATCTATCAACAAGTGAATATAAAAATCAAGTGAATAAATAATCTGATGAACAGAATAACGTGGTGAATATAATAGAATCAGGGGCATAGAAAGGGAGTGGACTGACTACTCTGGGGGTGGGCAGGGAAGGGGTGTCGGGGTTGGGGAAGAGACTGAACAAAAATCGTATACCTATGGATGAGGACTGTCAGGAGGGGAGTAAGGGCAGAGGGTGGCATGGGAACTGGGTGTAGGGGAGCTATGGGGGGGAGAGGAACACTGTAATATTATGAACAATAAAGATTTAATTAAAAAAATATAACAAGGAGGAAAGGGAAAAAAAAGAAGTTGCTTTAAATTAACATATGAAGTATTCAATATGTGTTTTACATTTCCAGTTTTCTAACCAAAAATTAGTATGTTAAGGTTTCCTGTTGTGAGTTTTAAAATGTACATGTATGGTTTCATATAATGTAATAATGATTACACTTTTAAGCACAATAAGTCAGTATGTGCAAGTGTCTATTTCAAAGCTCTAATAAAATTTTAAAATAAAATAGATCAGCAATAAAAAATTTTAAAACATAAAAATAAATTTAAAAAGATTCTCTCTTTGTCTTTAATTTTTGGCATTTTAATGATGATGTGTCTGGATGTGGGCCTATTTGGGTTCTTCTTGCTTGGGACTCTCTGTGCCTCCTAAACTTGTGTGACTTTTTTCTTCACCAGATTAGGAAATTATCCTGCCATTATTTTTTCAAACACATTCTCTATTCCTTGCTCACTTTCTTCCCCTTCTGGCACACTTATTATGCCATTATTGTTACTTTTGTTTGTTTTCTTTTTTACACAACAGTCACAATATTGTTATGTTTTATGTTGTCCCACAGATCCCTTAAGCAGTCCTCCTGTTTTTTAATTTTTTTTTCTTTTTGTTCTTCTGAGTGGGTGGTTTTTTTCTGCCCTGTCTTTTAATTCACTGATCTGACCCTCAGCTTCCCCTAATCTGCCATCTTTTCCTTCCACCATGTTCTTTATTAGTGTTATGTCATTCTTTATAGTTACTATATATTTTCTCATGCTATTGAGCATCTTTGCCATCATTATTCTGAACTCTATGTCTGACAAATTTCTTTTCTTTTTTTAATCTTCATCCAAATATATTTTCCCATTGCTTTTCCAGAGAGAGTGGAAGAGAGAGGGAAAGACAGAGAGAAATATTGATGTGAAAACAACATTGATTGGTTGCCTCCTGCATGAGCCCTGACCAGGATCTGGGCCTGGGAGGATCCTGAAACCAAGGTATGTGCCCTTGACTGTCATCAAACCCAAGAGCCTTTGGTTCACAGGCTAATGCTCTAACCACTGAGCAAAACTGGCTAAGCTAAATTTCTTATGGCTATTTTATTTAACTTTTCTTCTGGAGAATTCCCTTGATCTTTCATTTGGGGCTTCTATTTTTGTCTCCTCATTTTGGCTGCCTACTTGGGTTGTGGGTATGTATTAGGTATATCTGCTATGCCTCCTAAACTCTATGGTAGGACCATGTTAGATGCTGTTTCTGACTGGCCCTGAGTATCCTGTTTGGGACTATCAGCAATCCACAACTTGTGGCTCCCTCTGCTGGAGCTGGGTGCCTATGCAAAGGACCAAGATGTGTACTTAGGTCTGCATTTCCTAGCCTTGGGCTGAATTTCATCAGGCAAAGACTCAAAGCCTCCAGAAACTGCCTCTGCCTGCAGTCTGATTGTATTCAGTCTTGATCAACCTCAGGCTATCAACTACAGGGTGGGATGAGAGGTTTTCCAGCAGTGTGGGGTAATTGCTTCTGCCTGCATGCTGATTGTTTTCTCAGTCTCTTAATGGGCCTCAGAGACTCCACAGGCTGGAGCAAGTGGTTTTCCAGTAGGGTGGGGCAAGTGCCCCCCCCCAACCCTCCCTACCAAAAACCACTTGGATAGCAAATGTCCACAAGAGAAAGATGTCATCCGCAGCATGAGGGTATCACTCAGCACAGGAAACTGGGGCATCTGCCTTCCAAGGTCTAACCCCAAGCCCCCAAGCATTTTAGAGGAAGAATAAATGCTGGATTGCATCTTTTATCACTGCCCTATTTTACCAAGATCTAGAAAGGCTGTGATTTGAGTAAGATTACAAAGCAGCTATTCGCAGAAGAGGAATACATTCCCAGAGATTTTCACTCTTAGTCCACTCTTAGGCCATTTAACAGATTGTGATCTCAAATATTTTTCTTAAGCACAAGATCATAAAAGTTGTGTGTTTTAAATAATATGAAATTAAATAGTAGGGAGATTCACTTCAGAGATTTGATATGGCTCCAGCAGTAAAGACATCTAGGAAATGTTGAACTCTTTCTGTTTAACCTTCTGTGATTGTTTAACTCTATAGCTTCAGGTTTATCTGACAACCCAGAAATCTGGAATGTAATCCAGAGATAAATGTCAGGTCACAGGAAGGAGAAAAAGAGAGAGAGAGAGAGAGAGAGAGAGAGAGAGAGAGAGAGAGAGAGAATGGAGTAGGATACCATCAGTTTGTTTTTCACACACAATTTTCATTTATTTCAGATTAGTTTCACAATGGTAGCTTTTATACTTGACTTGTGCATTATTTCATTAGTCAAATAATTTGGTGACTGCTCTGATCCCTTTAAAATTATGCCAGAGCTACACATACAACCCTCCTTGGTGATTTTACTGTCTCTGATTAATAAAAAAAAAAGTCCTTCATTTATGTATTTAACTGCCAAAAAGGAAAAAAGACACAATAAGTATAAAGAAAAGTTGGTATGGTCTTACAGCTCCAGAAGTTTTAGAAAACATACAGCATTGTGGTTCTTTTAAATAGAACTCAGAGTACATGTTATGAAGAATAATGATGGTTCACATATAGCCCTTCTATAAGACTTAGAATCTAGTAAGGAGGGTAAACCAAATATCCTACATAAATTATAATACAAAATGTAAGGTAAAATAATGAACATCCATTATATGGATGTTCAGAGGAGGGGCAGAAGGACATTGTCCTGGGGACATCACTAGAGTCTTGGCACAAAGGAGAATGTGGAGGGACACTGAAAGATGGCATTACTTCTAGGGGAAGAAATCACAAAAGAACAAAAACAAACAAACAAACAAACAAACAAACAAAAAACAGGTCCAGGAGGACAGAATTTTGTGGATAGTAATAAAATAGCCCAGCTTAATAAAGTTTGTGGAAGCAAAACAGAGGAGATAAGTTGAAAAGTGAGGGGGCTGACAAAGAAAACTTGGTGTAGAGAAGACAAAATCTGACTTCTTCCTTAACAAATATTAATTTGGTAGAATTATTCAAGGATTTGTTAGAATAAAAATGGACTAGGAATAAAATATATAATTCATAAATAACCACCAAAATAGGATTTCTCCCAGTGGAAGAGAAAATTTGCATTGTGATACAAATGAGTCTATAAATATTGCCATACAATAAATAAAAGTTTTGTTCATAATAAAATAGAAATCCTTAAAATATTAAAATTTACCCATGAACATGTAAAATGACTAACCAAAAATGCCCACCATAAACATGAATTCTTGAATTAGTGGATGGACACAAACTTTTGCCAAACTACCATGTCACAGAATTTTTTCTTAATGAAATTCTTTTGGCAACTAACTTTTTATGGATGGAAGTCAATAAATGAAGAACCCTGTCCCTCCACTGAATTTTAGAAAATTCTGTAATTTAAAATTTTTAATAAGTATGTTTTAGAAAGGTACATATATCCTTTTAAAACTTTGAAAAACTTACTGTTCTGTTTAAAATATAATTTATAGCTTGAATACCTCTTTCAAAACAAAAGTTGTTTAAATTATTAGAAAAAAATTTGTATTAAATTCACCACTGTCTGTTTAAACAAAATAACTTTATTTTACTGAGAGATATATTATTATTACTCAGAAGCCATTATTAGCAACAAGGTGTTCCCATTAACCTTTAAATAAACATTATCAGTAAGTTTTAAAAGTAATTTTCATAAGCATTATATACTAGGGGCCCAGTGCATAAATTTGTTCACCTTGAAAGGAACTGTGGGCCACAAGGCTGCGGTGGGCACAGGGTCGGGTCTTGGCCCATCCTCTGGGCCCCCACCCAGCCCCTCCTGCCGTGTCCTTTGTCTTCTGGCAGCTCTGCTCCTGCTGCCACCACTCTCACACGCTGATGGCACTGGCCTGCTCACACCTCCTGACAGCGTGGAGCCATTGGGGCCAGCTCCAGCAGCAGGTGTCAGTGGGGCCGGTGATGTCAGTGGGTGCAAGATGTGGCTGCTAGCCCCAATTGCTCCTCAGGAGCAGGGTGGGTGGAGAAGCCCTGAGGGGCAATTGGGGCCAGTGCTGGGTGCTGGCAGCGGGTGCAAGCACCGGGAAGGACTGCAGCATGCAGAAGCAATGAATTTTCAGTAACCAGCAAAGGCACGCCCTGATGACAGCAACAAGTGCCCCACCTTGGTCTGGCGCCCCTGCTCACCTGTTCCACCATCCCATTGTGGCTGATGCCCGCCATGTTCCATTGTGGCTGATGCCTGCCATGACCACCCCTGGTGGTAAGCTCATGTCATAGCAACTGCTTGTTCGGTTATTTGGTTGTTCCACTGTTCAGTCTATTTGCATATTAGGGTTTTATATATATAGATAATAAATCAGAGTAAGAAATTGAAACTTTTCTTTGAAGATACTAATTTAGGCATTCTATGTACTCATGTACTCAAGGGTTTAAAAATCAGGCCTTATTAAAATGTGCATAAATTTTGGAGTTCTGTCTATTTTCTTGTCCTTAAGAAAGTGGTGTAAGAAAAGTACTCTAAGAGATAATTTATTTTGAGCAGTAAAAAGAAACAATGTCTAGATTTATTGGAGAAGTTTTGTACTTAAGTGTCTATTTGGCAAAAATCCAAATGCATACCACAGATAAAAGTTTCTCTCTCTCTCTCTCTCTCTCTCTCTCTCTCTCTCTCTCCCTCTCTCTCTTTACCTTCTAGCCAGTGTGACAAAATTTTCTTTTAAGCCAAGATAAACTACATTTCTTCATTTGTTTAACATATAGCGTGGATGGAATTTTGTGAATATTCTGGGAACTGGAGACAATGGTTGCTATCGAGAATTCATGGGTTGTATAAACATATTTATAGTCATATTTGGAAAACCAATACATTGATTTTGAAACTCATAATATAGTCTAAACCAGTGGTGTGTGTGTGTGTGTGTGTGTGTGTGTGTGTGTGTGTGT
>NW_006282377.1:27531-30131 GCF_000327345.1 Myotis davidii
AGTATAAATGATTTTGACCTCCTGAGGACACTTGGCAATATTGGGAGACATTTTGGTTGTCACAGTGGAGGGAGGGAGTCATCTAGTGGGTAGAGGCCAGGGAGATTAAGGATCTTAGAATACATAGGACAGTCAGACCCCTTCCCCCCAGCAAAGAATTATAATTATCTGGATCAAAATGTCAATCATGCTACTGAGAAACCCTGGTCTAAACTGCATATCAATATATACAACTAAATGTGAACATATTATTTGACTTTTCTCCATGAATTCCATGTTTTCTCATGAATTGATTACACATGTGGTCAATGATAAAAATGATTCCTCTTCTTATACCATATAAATATGCAGAAATTTTCAAATTCATCATTTATTTAGAAAATCTTCCAGTACAAGGTATTTATTCTCTTATTCTTATTGCAGTAAATAATTGATCCAGGAGTTTTCCTACTTAGTGAAAATTTATGACTAATTTTCTAGTATATATATATATATATCCTATCTAATAAAAGAGAAACATGGTAATTGGCGTACAACCTCTACCCTTCCCATTGGCTAATCAGCAAGATATGCAAATTAACTGGCAGCCAAGATGGCGGTTAACCCGCCAACAAAGATGGCGGCTAATTTGCATACATAGGCACAGTGCTGGGAGGCAATTGGGGAAGGATGGAAGAAGTTGCCTGCTGCTGATGGTCATTGGAAATCCAGGCTTGCCCGGCCCCCCAGGCATGATGGTAGAAGCGGGGCCTTTGCCTGGTCCCCCACGTGTGATCCGAGAATCCGGGGGTTTTGCCGCCCGCCCCCGGCTTAATGGGAGAAGCAGGGGCCTTTGCAAAGCCCCCCAGGCATGATCTCGAAACCAGGGAGCTTTGCCCGGCCCCCCAGGTGTGATCAGAGAACCTGGGGGCTTTGCCTGGCCCCCCAGGAGTAATGGGAAAAGCTGGGGCCTTTGCCCAGCCCCCGAGTCTGGATCGGAGAAGTGTGGGGCTTTGCAGTTCCCCAGGTATGATCGGAGAACCCAAAGCCCCGGCTCCCGCTGTGTGATGTGAGAAGTGGGGCCTTTGCCCACCCCTGAGCCATGATCAGAGAAGCGGGGGGCTTTGCTTGGCCCCCCAGCATGATCAAAGAAGCTGGGGGCTTTGTTTGGCCCCCCATCATGATCAGAGAAGCAGGGGCCTTTGCCCCGCCCCCCAGGCATGATGGGGAAACCGGGGAGCTTTGCCCGGCTCCCCAGGTGTGATGTGAGAAGCAGGGGTCTTTGCCCAGCCCCCCAAGCATGATCGGAGAAGTGGGGGCCTTTGCCCTGCCCCCCACGCATGATCAGAGAAGCAGAGGCCTTTCCCAGCCCCCAAGCAGTGATCGAGAAGCGGGGGCCCTTGCCCCCCCCAGCCGTGATTGGAGAGGTGGAGCCTTTGCCCGGCCCCACAGGCATGATTGTAGAAGTGTGGGTCTTTGCCCGGCCCCCCAGGCGTAATCAGAGAAGTGGGGGCCTTTGCCCCACCCCCAGGCATGATAGGCAAACCAAGGAGCTTTGCCCAGCTCCCAGGTATGATGTGTGAGAAGCGGGACCCTTTGCCCGGCCCCCCAGTTGTGATCGGAGAAGCTGGGGGCTTTGTTCGCCCCCCAGGCGTGATCAGAGAAGCGGGGGCCTTTGCCTGGCCCTCCAGGCGTAATGGGAGAAGCGGGGGCCTTTGCCCAGCCCCCCCAGGCATGATCGGAGAAGTGGGGGCCTTTGCTGGGCCCCACAGGCATGATCGTAGAAGCAGGGGAATTTGCCCTGCCCCCCAGCAGTGATCAGACAAGCCGGTGAGGCAGGGAAGAGGCGGCACTGACACCTAAGTAGATCGCAAGCACCTTTCAAACTGCATGGGTAAAACCCCATGAGAACCTTTCAAACTGTGCGGGTAAAAACCCCTGAGACCGAGTCCTGGTTACCACATAGATCAGAGCACCTTTCAAACTGCAAACCCCATGAGAACAGGTCCTGACCACCAGGTAGATCGGGAGCACCTTTCAAATGCAAGCCCCCTGCGACCAGGTCCTAGCCACTATGTAGATCATGAGCACCTTTCAAACTGCAAACCCCATGAGACTGGATTCTGGCTGCCATGTAGATCTCCAACACCTTTCAAACTACGTGGGTAAAACCCATGAGACTGGGTCTTGGCCTCTATGCGTGCTGCCACATAGATCTTGGAGGGCCAGCAGCTGCCTCTTCCCTGCCTCTCCCATCCTTTCCCCCACCGGTGATCAGAGAAGTACCTATATTTTTTTCAAAGTACCTGTATTTTTTAATAATTTCTTGACAATGTAAAAGAATTTTACATTATGATCCAAGGGTGGTGGGGTGAGGAGAAGGAGCAGCAGAAAAATCCAACAAAAAAGGGAAACAGAAATGCATGGTGGAAGGGATTTGAAGGGTGGGTAGGAGCATTGCCCAATTAAAATGCAATTGGTTTGTTACTGAGTACCATTCATGGGAAGACAGCATCCTGACTCCTTCTCTATACAGCATATTGGGAGTAAAAATGATGCATCCAGTTGGAAATATGACTAGGGGTTGGAAGACAGACTGGGAAAGAAGAAGTGAGAAATAG
>NW_006282377.1:30546-36785 GCF_000327345.1 Myotis davidii
TTGTTTAAATAGATTTTCATCTGCATAATATAACACATTCTGACAAGACCACCACCACCACCAATGTGGTCAGTGTTGTGCTGATAAATGTTTAATAACTGAGGGACAACCCCCCTCCCTGAGTGCACAAATTTTTGTGCACCGGGCTACTAGTATATATATATTCACTAGAGGCATGGGGGGGCGTGTTCCTCAGCCCAGCCTGCACCCTCTCCAATATGGGACCCCTCAGAGGATGTCCAACTGCCAGTTTAGGCCTGATGTCCGACAGTCAGACATCCCTCTCATAATCTGGGACTTCTGGCTCCTAACCACTTGCCTGCCTGCCTGCCTGATTGCCCCTAACCACTCTATCTGCCAGCCTGATAGCCCTCTAACTGCTCCCACACTGGCCTGATTGGTGTCTAACTGCTCCCCTGCTGGCATGATCATCCCCAACTGCCCTCCCCTGCCAGCCCAATTGCTCCCAACTACCTTCCCCTGCCAGCCCAATTGCCCCCAACTACCTTACCCTGTGGTGCTGAGGGGACTGGGGGTCTCAGGCTGGATGAGGCAGGGCTGAGGGGACTGGGGGACTGAGGTTGGATGAGGCTGGATGCTGTGGGGACTGGATGAGATGGGGCTGAGAGGACTGGGGGACTGAGGCTGGATCAGGTAGGGCTGAGGGGACTGGGAGACTCTGGCTGGATGAGGCAGAGCTGAGGGGACTGGGCGCTGCCATCTTGTGGCTGTGGGCTTCACCATCTTGTGAGGGTCTGACAGTCAATTAGCATATTCTGTCTTTATTAGATAGGATATATATATGCTAATCCCTTCACATTTCATCTAGTGTCCCCACCACCCTCCCCTCTGATAGCTGTAAGTCTGTTCAATGTATCCATGCGAATGTTCTTATTTTATTTGTCTGTTTATTTAGTTCATTAGATTCCACATATAGTGAGGTCCTATGGTTTGTCTTTCTCTGACTGGCTTATTTAATTTAGCATAATAATCTCCAGGTCAATCCATGCTGTTACAAACAAGATTTTCTTCTTTTTTTACAGCTGCATAGTATTAACTGTGTATAAATGTATATTGTATAAATGTACTATAGCTTTTTTTATCCACTCATCTACTGATGGGCACTTGGGATGTTTCCAGGTCTTGGATACTATAAATAATGCTGCAATGAATATAGAGTTGCATATATTCTCTTGAAATAGTGCTTTGGGATTCTTAAAATATATTCACAGAAGTGGAATCACTGGGTCAAAAGGTAGTTCCATTTTTTATTTTTTGAGAAAACTTCATATTGTTTTCAACAGTGGCTGCACAAGTCTGCATTCCCACCAACAGTGCAAAAGAGATCACTTTTCTCCACATACTTGCCAGCATTTGCTGTTTGTTGATTTATTGATGAAAACCATTTTGACAGGTGTGAAGTGATATCTCATTGTGGTTTTAATTTCCATCTCTGTAATGGTTAGTGATGTTAGCATCTTTTCAAATGTCTATTTGCCATCTATATGTTCTCTTTGAAAAAGTGTCCATTCAGAACCTATGCCCATTTTTTAATTGGATTGTTTGTCTTCCTGATGTTGAGTTGTAAAAGCTATTTAAATATTTTGAACATTAACCCCTTTCAGATGTATCATTGGCAAATATGTTCTCCCACAGAATGGGTTCCCTTTATATTTTGTTGATGGTTTTTTTTGCTGAGAAAAAAAAAAAGAAGCTTTTTAGTTTGATGTAGTTCCATTTCTTTATTTTTTCCTTTGTTTTACTTGTTTGATAAGATATAACAAAAATGTTGCTATGAGAGATGTCTGAGATTTTACCGCCTATTTTCTTCTAAAATCTTTATGGTTTCATGACTTACATTTAAGTCTTTTATATATTTTGAGTTTATTCTTGTGTATGGTATAAGTTGATGGTTCAGTTTCTCTCTCTTTTTTTTTCATGTATCTGTCCAACTTTGCCAACACCATTTATTGAAAAGACTATCTTTGCTCTATTGCATATTCTTGCCTCCTTTGTCAATCACAAAGGTGTGGGTTGATTTCTAGGCTCTCTGTTCTGTTGCATTGATCTATATATCTGTTCCTCTGCCAGTACCAGGCTGTTTTGATAACAATGGCCTTATTTCATATTAGGTATTATGATACCTAACTCTGTTCTTTCTCAAGATTGCTGAGGCTATTTTGGTCACTGTGATTTCATATACATGTTTGGAGTATTTGTTTTAGATTTGTGAAATTTGCCATTGGTATTTTAACAGAAATTGCATTGAATCTGTAAATTGTCATGGGAAGTACGGACATTATAATGATGTTATTTTTTTCCTACCCATGAACAAGGTATGAGCTTCCACTTATTTATATCTTTTCAATCTCTTTATTCAATGTCCTATAATATTCCAAGTACAGGTCTTTTACTTCCTTAGTTAAATTTAGTCCTAGGTACCTTATTTTTGTTGTTATTATTGCAATGGTAAATCAGATTTTTCTCTTAATTTCACTTTCTGATAATTTATTATTGGTGTAAAAATATGACAAAGTTCTGAATGTTAATTTTCTATCATGATACTTTGCCAAATTCATTTATTAGATCTAGAAGTTTTTTTGATGGAGACTTTAGGGTTTTCTATGTACAATATCATGTCAACTCTGAATAGTGACATTTTACTTCCTCCTTTCCAATTTGGATGTCTTTCATTTCTTCTTGTATGGTTGCTGTGGTTAAGACTTTCCATACTTTATTGAATAAGAGTGGTGAGAGCTAGCATTCATGTCTTGTTCCTGATCTTATGGTAAACACTTTTAGTTTTTGTCCATTGAGTGTGAAATTGGCTGCAGGTTTTTCATATATGGCCTTTATTATGTTGAGATATGATACCTCTATTCCCACTTTGCTGAGATTTTATTATCATAAATAGGTTCTGGATTTTATAAAATGCTTTTTCTGTATCTATTAATGTGATCATGTGATTTATCCTTCATTTTGTTTATGTGATGAATCATATTGATTGATTTGCAAATATGGTACCAACCTGGAATCCCTGGAATAAATCCTACTTGATTATGTTGTATGATCTTTTTAATGTGTTGCTGGATCTAGTTTGCCAATATTTTGTTAAGGATATTAGTATCTATGTTCATCAAGGACATTGGCCTATAAGTTTCTTTCTTTGTAGTTCTTTATCAGTTTTGAAATTAGGATAATGTTGATCTTGTAAAAAAAAAAAAAAGCTTGGCTGTCTTCTCTACTTTTGAATTTTTTGGAATGCTTTGAGAAGAAATGTTTTGTAAAATTCACCTATGAAGTCATCTGGTTCAGTACTTATGTTTGCAGTGAGTTTTTTTAAATTACTGCTTTAATTTCATTTGTTTTTATCCATCTATTCAGGTTTTATGATTCATCCTGATTGTATGTTTCTAGAAATCTATCTATTTCATCCAAGGTGTTCAATTTTTTGCCAAATAGTTGTCCAGAGTACTTTCTAACAATTCTTTATATTTCTGTGATGTCATTTGTTACTTTTTTCATTTCTAACTTTATCTATTTGGGTTATTGCTTTTTTTTCTTCATGAGTCTGGTTAAAGGTTTAACAATCTTGTTTATCTTTTCAACAACTAACTCTTGGTTTCATTGATCTTTTGTATTTTTTTCAGTCTCTATGTTATTTATTCCCACTCTCATCTTTATTATGTCCTTCCTTCTATGCCTCTGGGCTTTTCTTTTTGCTCATTTTGTAGTTATTTTAGGTGTAGGATTACATTGTTTATTTGAAACTTTTCTTGCTTCTTGAGTAGGCCTGCAAAGCTATGAACTACTCTCTTAGGACTGCTTTTCTGTGTCCCATAAATTTTAGGCCATTGTATGTTCATTCTCATTATCTTCCTGATAATTTTTCATTATTCCATTGCTCTCATTGTTTACCCATGTATTCCTTAACAACATGTTATTTAGCCTCCATGTGTTAGAATGTTTTTCATTTTTTTTCACTGTTGTAGATTTCTAGTTTCATATCATTGTGGTCAGAGAAAATGCTTGATATGATTTCAATCTTCTTGAATTTTTAAGACTTATTTTGTGTACTAACATGTTCTAACTTTGAGAATGTTCAATGTGCACTTGAGAAGAATACATACTCTGCTGTTTTGGGATGAAATGTTCTATAAATATCAACTAAATACATCTGATCCAGTGTGTCAACATTTTTTAAAAATTATTAAGAATTTGTGTCGAAACTGGTTTGGCTCAGTGGAGAGAGCGTCTGCCCCCCAAAAAAAAACGGAAGGGTCCCAGGTTCGATTCCGGTCAAGGGCATGTACCTGGGTTGTGGGCACATCCCCAGTAGGAGATGTGCAGGAGGCAGCTGATCGATGTCTCTCATCGATGTTTCTAACTCTCTCTCTCTCTCCCTTCCTCTCTGTAAAAAATCAATAAAATATATTTAAAAAAAGAATTTGTATTATATTTATTTATTTTAATTTATCTTTATTATTGAAAGTAATATAGGTGTCCACTTTTCCCCCATTTACCCTTGTAGCCTGCACCTGCTCCCCACACCAGAACTTCCCCACACTATTGTCTGTGTCCATGAGCTAATTCATTATTCCATTGCTCTCATTGTTTACCCATGTATTCCTTAACAACATGTTATTTAGCCTCCATGTGTTAGAATGTTTTTCATTTTTTTTCACTGTTGTAGATTTCTAGTTTCATATCATTGTGGTCAGAGAAAATGCTTGATATGATTTCAATCTTCTTGAATTTTTAAGACTTATTTTGTGTACTAACATGTTCTAACTTTGAGAATGTTCAATGTGCACTTGAGAAGAATACATACTCTGCTGTTTTGGGATGAAATGTTCTATAAATATCAACTAAATACATCTGATCCAGTGTGTCAACATTTTTTAAAAATTATTAAGAATTTGTGTCGAAACTGGTTTGGCTCAGTGGAGAGAGCGTCAGGTAGATAGGAGACTTAGTGGAATCCTACTTTCTTTTCATTAGCCAGAAAATGGAGATTTAGAAAACTTAGAAACTTGACCCTCCTGAAGAAGTAAGAAATGGTTGTCAATGAAGTTCCATCTTATACCTGTCAGAATGGCTATCATTAACAAATCAACAAATGACAAGTGCTGGTGAGGATGTGGAGAAAAATGAACCCTTGTGTACTGCTGGTGGGGATGCAGACTGGTGCAGCCACTGTGGAAAACAGTATGGAGTTTCCTCAAAAAATTTAAAATGGATCTCCCATTCAATCCAGGAATCCCACTTCTGGGAATATATTGCAAGAAATCAGAAACACCAACAGAAAGGACATATGCACCCCTATGTCCACAGCAGCACAATTTACAATAGCCAGATTTGGAAACAGCCTAAGTGCCCCTTAGCAGATGAGTGGGTTAAAAAGTGTGGTACATCTACACAATGGAATACTACACTGCGGTAAAAAAGAAGGAACTCTTACCATTTGCAACAGCATGGATGGATCTGGAGAGTGTTATGCTAAGCAAATAAGTCAGTTGGAGAAAAGTATATATCACATAATTTCACTCATATGTGGAATATAATGAACAACATAAACTGATGAACTAGAATAGATCCAGAGACATAGAAGCATCGAACAGACTATCCAACCTCAGGGTGAAGGCAGGGAGAGTGCAGTGGGGGGTTTGTGAGGAGGGGGGTGAGACATCAACCAAAGGACTTTATGCATGCATATAAGCATAACCCATGGACACAGTCAGTAGGGGGAGTGAGGGCATGTACTGGGTTGGGAACTAATGTGGAGAGGTCAATAGGGGAAAAAGGATTCATATCTAATACTTTAAACAATAAAGAATTTTTAAAAAAGCATCCTGTTGTCATTACCAAGGCTTTTCGAATGCAGTTTCTCATTTGCCATGGGCTTGATGATAAAACATTTTCCCAATAGGTTTTCTTTCTGCTATGTTGGTAGCATTCAGCCTATTGGGAACATTTGTTTAAAAAGCCCTGGAAACAAGTGACAATGAAAGCACAACAATCCAAAATCTATGTTACACAGTGAAAGTAGTTCTGAGATGGAAGTTCATAGCTCTACAGGCTTACCTCAAAAAAAAAAAAAAAGAAAGAAAAAAAGATAAAAGAAAAGAAAAAGTAAAACTGGTAATACATTATATAACCTGCAACTTAAAGAATTAGAAAGCGAGCAACAAGAAAAGCACAGAGTAAGCTGAAGGAAGGAAATAATAAAGCTCAGAGTG
>NW_006282377.1:38108-40580 GCF_000327345.1 Myotis davidii
CACAGAGTTAGAAAGAGTGCAACCAGAAAAGCCCAGAGTAAGCAGAAGGAAGGAAATAATAAAGATCAGAGTGGAAACAAATGACACAGAGACCAAAAACACAATACAAAAGATCAATAAAACCAAAGAGCTGGTTCTTTGAAGGATAAACAAGATTGGTGAACCTCTAGCCTGGCTCACCAAAATCAAAGAGAGAGAACCCACATAAACAAAATCACAAATTAAAGAGGTGAAGTAACAACTTACCTCACAGACATACGAAAGATTATAAAAAATACCAGGGACAACTCGCCTCCAACAAACTGGACAACCTAGATGAAATGGACATATTCCTAAAAAAAAAAATACAAGCTTCCAAAACTCAATCAGGAAAAAGAATAAAAACCTGAATAGGCTGATAACTACTGATGAAATTGAAACAATAATTTAAAAACTTCTAGCAAACAAAAGTGAAATAAGCCAGTCGGAGAAAAATAAATGTCACATGATCTTACTCATTTGTGGAATAGATTGAACAACATAAACAGATAAACTAAAGTGGATCCAGAGACATAGACGCATCAAACAAACCACCCAACCTCAGAGGGAAGGAGGGGGAGAGGGAAGAGATCAACCAAAGAACTTGAACGCATGCATATAAGTATAACCAATGGACACAGACAGTAGGGTGGTGAGGGCATATTCTGGGGGTGGGGTGGGATAAAAGGAGACATATGTAATACTTAAAACAATAAAGAATTAAAAAAATTCTAGGTCTTATATTTAGATCTTGGTTCATTTTAAGTTACTAGTGAATATGATGTGATATAAGGTTTGCATGTGACTATCCAGTTGTCCCAGTTCTATTTGTTGAGAAGACCTCTTTTCCCAATAAATTGTCTTGGCACCCTTGTAAAAAATCAGTTGGAAAAAAAGTGCTATACAAAAGAAACAAAACCAAAAGTTGGTTATTTTAAAAGAGAAACAAGATTGATGAACATTTAGCCAAAATTATCAAGAAACAAAAAGAGAAGACCCATATAAATAAAATCAGAAATGAAAGTGGTGAAGTAACAAATGAAACCACAGAAATACCAATGATTGTAAGAAAATACTATGAGCAGCTATATGCCAACAAGCTGGACAATGTGGATGAAATGGACAGATTCCTAGAAAAATACAATCTTCCAAAACTCAGTCAGGAAGAATCAGAAACCTGTATAGGCCAATAACAACTGATGAAATTGAAATAGTAATAAAAAAATCTCCAAGCAAAAAAAGGCCTGGTCTGGACAGCTTCACAAGGGAGTTTTGCCATACAGTCAAAGAACTATCACCTAGCCTACTTGAACTAGTCCAAAAATCCTGGAGGAAGGAGCACTTCCAAACTCTTTCTATGTGGCCAGCATTACCATAATTCCAAAACCAGATAAAGACACTACAAAGAAAGATAATTACCATCTGGTCAATATACCAGATGGACATAGTTGCTAAAATCCTCAACAAAATATTAGCAAAACGAATCCAGCAATATTTTAAAAAGATTATACAACATGACCAGTGGCATTTATTCCAGGGATGCAAGGCTGATACAATATTACAAATCAATAAATGTGATGCATCACAAACAAGTTGAAAGACAAAAATCACATGGTCATATCAATATCCACAGAAAAGCATTTGAAAAAATCCAACACTGATTTTTTTTATAAGAACTCTCAGCAAAGTGGGAATAGAGGGGTCATATCTAAACATAATAAAGGTGATATATGACAAACCTACAGAAAACATCATACTCAATGGGCAAAAACTAAAACCATTTCCCCCTAAGAACAGGAACAAGACAGGGATGTCTGCTTTCACCATTCTCATAGCACTGGATGTCTTAATCACAGTGATCAGACAAAAAGAAAACATAAAAGGCATCCATACCAGAACAGAGGAAATAAAACTGTCATTATTCACAGATGTCATGATATTATACATAGAAAACACCAAAGACTCCACCAAAAAACTAATAGATTTAATAAATGAATTCAGCAATTCAGCAGAATACAAAATTAACACCCAGAAATTATTGACATTTTTATACACCAATAATGATTTCTCAGAACAGGAAACTAGCATAATAATCACATTTACCATTGCAACAAAACAATTAAGATACTTAGAAATAAACTTAACCAAGGAGGTAAATGACTTGCACTCCAAAAACTACAGGATGTTGAAAAAAGAGATAGAAGAAGATATAAACAAGTGGAAGAATATACCATGTTCATGGATTCTTAGAATTAACATAATTAACATCATTAAAATATCCATATTACCCAAAGCAATCTGTAGATTCAATGCAATCCCTATGAAAATACCAATGGAAGGAGGAAAACCAAGATAGCGATATAGGTTAACGCCGGAGATTGCTGCCTTGAACAACCAAATCAAAAAACACCTAAAAGACGGAACAGACATCATCCAGAACCACAGGGAGGCTGG
>NW_006282377.1:41568-44860 GCF_000327345.1 Myotis davidii
GCCCTTCCCCCTTTCCTTTTTTTCCTCTCCTCCTCCTCACCCCATCTCTCTCTCTCTTTTTAAGAAGAGGAAGAAGAAAAAGGTAAAGATACAAATTATGAACAACAAATATGCATCTATCAACAAGTGAATCTAAGAATCAAGTTAAGAAATCTGATGATCAGAATGTACTGGTGATTATAATAGAATCAGGGACATAGAAAGGGAATGGACTGACTATTCTTGGGGGGGAAAGGGGTGTGGGAGATGCGGGAAGAGACTGGACAAAAATCATGCACCTATGGATGAGGGCAGTGGGTGGGGAGTGAGGGCGGATGGTGGGGCGGGAACTGGGAGGAGGGGAGTTATGGGGGAAAAAAAGAGGAACAAATGTAATAATCTGAACAATAAAGATTTAATTAAAAATATACCAATGGAATATTTCACAGATCTAAAACAAATACTCCAAAAATTTCTATGGAACCAAAAAAGACCCCAAATAGCCACAGCAATCTTGAGGAAGAACAAAGTTAGAGGAATCACAATATGCGATATCAAGTTATACTACAAAGCCAGCATAATCAAAACAGTCTGGTACTGGTACAAGAACAAGCATATAGATCAGTGATGGTGAACCTATAACACGTGTGTCAGAGATGACATGCGAACTCATTTTTTTAATTCATTTTTCTTTGTTAAATGGCATTTAAATATATAAAATAAATATCAAAAATATAAGTCTTTGTTTTACTATGATTGCAAATATCAAAAAATTTCTATCTGTGACACGGCACCAGAGTTAAGTTAGGGTTTTTCAAAATGCTGACACACTGAGCTCAGAAGGTACACCATCACTGATATAGATCATGCAACAAAACAGAGAACACAGAAATCAACACAAGCCATTATGCTCAATTAATATTTGACAAAATAGGCATGAGCATACAATGAAGTACAGACACTCTCTTTAATAAATGATGTTGGGAATATTGGACAGCTTCATGTAAAAAAGAAAATGAAACTAGACCACCAACTGACATCATACACAAGAATAAACTCAAAATGGATAAAAGATTTAAATGCAATTTGTGAAACTATAAAAATCCTTGAGGAAAACATAGTCAAAAAAATATCAGACATCTCATATAGTAACATTTTCACTGGTATAATCTCTAGTGCAAGAAAAACAAAAGAAAAATAAACAAATGGGACTACATCAAAAGAAAATCTTCTATACAGCAAAAGAAACCATCAACAAAATGGAAAAGGAACCTTCTGTATTTGTCAATGATACATTTGATAAGAGGTTAATATCTAAAATATATAAGGAACTCACACAACTTAACGAAAAGAAGATAACCAATCCAATTAAAAAAATGGGCAAGGAATCTAAATAGAAATTTCACCAAAGTGGACATACAGGTGGCCAAGAAACATGGAAACATGCATGCTCAAAGTCACTAATCATCAGAGAGACACAAATTAAAATGACAATGAAGTATCACCTCATACCTGTCAGAATGTCTACCATCAACAAATCAACAAATGTCAAGTGCTGGCAAGTATGTGGCGAAAAGAGAACCCTAGTACACTGCTGGTGGGAATGCAGACTGTTGCAGCCATCATGGAAAACATATGGAATGTCCTCAAAGAATTAAATATGGAACTGCCATTTGATCCAGTGATCCCACTACTAGGAATATATCCTAAGAAACCCGAAACATCGATCAGAAAGAATATATGTACCCCCTATGTTCATAACAGCGTAATTTATAATAGACTAGTGGCCCAGTGCATGAAATTCCTGCGGGGGGGGGGTGTCCCTCAGCTTGGCCTGCACCTGCTCCAATCTGGGACCCCTTGGGGGCTGTCTGACTGCTGGTTTATGACCAATCCCACAGGTCCCGCAATCTGGGACTGCTGGCTCCTAACCGCTATAGATGAGTGGATAAAAAATGCTGTGGTACATTTACACCATGGAATATATGCAACTGCAAAACAGAAGGATCTCTTACCCATTGAGACAGCATGGATGGACCTGGAGAGTATTATGCTAAGCAAAATAAGGCAGTATCACATGATATCACTCATATATGGAATTAATGAACAAAATAAACTATGGAATAAACTATAACCAGAGACATAGAAGCATGGAACAGACTGTTGAATCTCAGAGGGAAGGCGGGGGGTGGGTGGAAAGCTATTCACCAAAGAACTTACATGCATATATGCATAGCCCATGGACACAGATAATAGTGTGGTGAAGTGTGGGCTACAAGAGAACAATGGGGGAAAGAGGGAACATCTGTAATACTTTCAAAATAAAGATAAAATATTAATACTAATATT
This sequence comes from Myotis davidii, assembly GCF_000327345.1. NCBI lineage: Eukaryota > Metazoa > Chordata > Mammalia > Chiroptera > Vespertilionidae > Myotis > Myotis davidii. Next base: position 43,897 of record NW_006282377.1, read on the forward strand.
TATACTATTACTACTACTACTAATAAATTCAAAATAATTTATAAAACAATCCATCTGATCTAGTGTGTCATTTAAAGCCTATGTTTCCTTGTTAAATTTTTGTCTGTAAGATCTACCAGTGAAGTCAGTGGGTGTTAAAGTCCCCTACGGTGACTGTATTGCTGTTGATATCTCCCTGAAAGTCCTCCAGAATTGTTTTTTTATATATCAACTGCTCTTATATTGGGTACATATATATTTACCATTATTATAGCCTCTTGTTGCATCAATCCCTTTATTATGTAGTGACATTTATTGTCTCTTGTAATGGCTTTCATTTTGAAGTCTATTTTGCCAGATATGAGTATTGCTACCCCAGCTTTTTTTTTTTATTGCAATTTGCACAGAATTTTTTTTTCCATCCCTTCACTCTCATCTGGTGTGAGTCTTTTGTTCTGAGGTAGGTTTATTGCAAACAGCATATATTTGTGTCATGCTTTCATATCCACTCTGCTATACCATGTCTTTTGATTGAAACATTTAATCCATTTACATTTAAGGTTATTATTATAGGCACTTATTTATTGCCATTTTAATTTTTATGCATATGTTTCCCTATTTCTTCTTATTATTACAGTATTATCTTTAGCATATCTTGCATGCTGGTTTGGTGGTGATAAACTCGTTTACTCTTTTTTATTGCCTGGAAATTATTTATTGCACCATCTATTTTGAATGATAGTCTTGCTAGATATAGTAGCCTTGGTTTCAAATCCATTCTTTTCATTACCTTGAATACTTCATGCCATTCCCTTCTGACTTGAAAAGTTTCTAATAAAAATTCACCTGAAAGCCTTATTGAAACTCCTTTGTAAGTAACAAATTCTTTTGCTGCCTTTAAGATTCTCTTTTTGTCTTTTACTTCTGGTATTTTAATTATGATGTGTTTGGGCATGGACCTCTTTGGGTTCTTTTTCCTTGGGAC
>NW_006282377.1:44926-51664 GCF_000327345.1 Myotis davidii
CCTTTTCTGCCATTATTTCTTCAAATAGTTCTCTATCCCTTATTCACTTTCTTTACCTTTTGGTACTCCTATGATACAAATATTGTTACATTTCATGTTGTCAAACAGCTCCCTTAAGCTGACTTCCTGTTTTTTAATTTTTTCCTCTGTGGTTCTCTGACTGAGTGATTTTTTTCTACCTTGTCTTCTAATTCACTGATCTTCTACTTCTCCTAATCCAGTGGTTCTCAACCTTCCTAATGCCACGACCCTTTAATACAGTTCCTCATGTTGTGGTGACCCCCAACCATAAAATTATTTCATTACTACTTCATAACTGTAATTTTGCTACTGTTATGAATCGTAATGTAAATATCTGATACGCAGGATGTATTTTCATTGATTGCGACCCACAGGTTGAGAACCACTGCCCTAATCTATGGTGTATTCTTTCCAATATGTTCTGTATTAGTGCTGTCATTCTTCATTTCTACTGGTCATTTTTTTCATAATTTCTATATGTTTTCTCATGGTGTTGTGCAACGTTGTAATCATTAGTCTGAACTCTGATAAACTTCTCATCTCTATTTCATTTAGCTCTTCTTCTGGAGGATTCTCTTGTTCTTTCATTTGGGACTTGTTTTTTGTCTCCCCATTTTGACTGCCTTCTTTAGTTTGTATCTGTGTTTTAGATCTGTTCTGACTCCTACTCTTTTTTGAGAGACTCTGGTGTAGAACATTGTCATCTTGGAATATTAAAATGTGTTGAGAATCCCTCGACCTCTGCTCCCCACCCCCAGGAAACTGCTGCTGCTCTATATTGGGGAAGGGGGGGATGTTGGGACTATTAATGTCCTCAGGTAGCTCCCTCCATGGGCTGCTCTTCCCAGCTAAGATCTGGGCATTAAAGTTGACTTTTGATGTTGTAAATCAAAGTACATTTGATTAATGGCAGGAATTTCTGAGCTAGTGAGGAAAGCATTTTTTCAGCAAAGTTGAAGTTCTCTGTGGGGTGGCACAGGCTAGGGCAAGGCATGCTGGGTTCTCAGCTGTGTGATATAGGGCTATAGTTCAACCACCTCAGGCTCCATTACCTTGACTAAAATATGATAAAGTTTCTTCCAAGTCTAAAGTTCTTTTTTTTTTTGTTAATCCTCACCTGAGGATATTTTTCCATTGATTTTTAGGGAGATTAAAAGAGAGAGGGAAAGACAGAGAGAAACATCAATGTGAGAGAAACACATTGACTGGTTGCTTCCTGCATGAGCCTCAACCAGGGCCCAGGCCAGGGAGGAGCCCCCAAATGAATTGAACCCTGGACCCTTTGGTCCACAGGCCAACGCTCTATCCACTGAGCCAAACCAGCTAGGGCCCAATTCTAAAATTCTAACAGTCAGGGTGATTGAGCTTATTCAATTATTTTCTAGGAAATAAAGAAGAGAGTACTAGAGGGAACATGGGCAAGAAAGCAAGCCGTGGGTTCCAGTATTTGAAAACACCTTTAATGTCTCTCTCTTTGGGGGTCGGGAGTCTGGGTTAGGGCATGTATCTCCTCAGCTTCCAATCTTTTTACACAGTGCTTACTGGTGAAGGTGCCTGAATGTCAAGATCAAATGATGCAGAAGAGCTCAGAAGGGGTGGGTCCCTCTGGAGCAGCGGTTCTCAACCTGTGGGTTGTGATCATTGGAAAACACATATAGCATATCAGATATTTACATTATGATTCATAACAGTAGCAAAATTACAGTTATGAATTAGCAACGAAAATAATTTTATGGTTGGGGGTCACCACAACATGAGGAACTGTATTAAAGAGTCGCGGCATTAGGAAGGTTGAGAACCACTGCTCTGGAGCATTACATGCCTATTGTCTTACTAGTATACAATGCTAGCTGTTACAGGGGTCCTGAGGTGAGTGAGACCCTGTTCCCATTCCCAGGAAAGGCACAGTTGAATAAGGGAATTATATATATAACTATGAGAAAACATTGAATCCAATGTGATAAGGAAAGGTCAGGAGGAAGTAGCATCTTTCCACCCTTCCATGATGGAGCCAGGGCTGATTTTTCCCTAGTGAGTATCCATTGCTTGTTTCATTTTTTAGGATTGGTCTGGAATTGTGAAGATTTGCTTGGCCTTCTCTGAGCAAACCCTCTGCCTCCTGGGATGGGTGAGAAAAGGTGGGAATTGGACAGCATGTCTCCATAGACGGGCATCCTATCAACTTCAAGGAGGATGAAGAGTAGCTTTGATGATTTTTTGAAATGCCTCTGAGCATGGGGTCTGGTTAGAAATATGTAGGAGAACCACTGGGTGAGGGACCTCTGTTTGGCTAGGGGCCAGACTCCCTAGGGGACTGTGGGGGAACTGGCTTTCTGGGCTCCTGGAGGCAGAGAAAGAAGATTTCTACCAGATGATTTATGGGGATTTCATGGAAGAATCATGAGATATTAAATATCAAAGGGACCAATCAGACACAGAAGATGAGGTGGATTCTGACATCGATGAAGGGGATGAACCATCCAGTGATGAGCTAGAAGAGTCAAGAAGGAAGCACAAAGTAGTATCCAACACCTAGAAGGAGCCTCTCAAGAGAGTAATGCCTCAAACAGTCAGCACCCCAGATGGTATCTCTCAGAAGGTCCAAGACCACTAGAACTACAGGATAATGCCTCTGACAGTTGGAAGTTCATGAGTCAATGTACAGCTGAACATACACAACAAATATCTTTGTGGTACAGGAGAGGCAGAGCCAGTCACAGGCAGTGAAAGGGGTCCCACAGGGAGCAGCCACTGACCCAGGAGGAGCTGCTCATGGGGGCCAAGATCACAGAGGAGCTCAGCTTACATTCACTGGAGGCATATGAGTGACTCCAGGCTGACAAAGAGTAGCAGGTTCACAAGAAGCAAAAGTGCCCTGGGCTCATAATTACCTACCATTTAGTGACAGTGCTGCTGGTAGAGAAGCCAGGCCCTACAGAAGAGAATGTTGATATGGAAGCACTTGATCCTGCTCCCATGGCTTCTGCATTGACTCTCCGTGCCAGGACAAGACCCCTCATCCCTCCTGCTCGTTGCTTAGGTACCTTCATCACTTTTAGCAATGATGTGACATTTGAGGAATGGTTTTCCCAAGGGTGGCCATCAAAGGCTCCTGTTTAGAGGTCTTCAAAGTGACCCATAGCACCACTCTATACCAGTACCCTGTTACAGACATATCCTATGTCACTGTTCGAGCCTTCAAGATCATCTGTGAGGCCTACAAGAAGTTCATCACTGTCCACAAACTGTCACTCACTGTCTCCGCTCTGGGTCCTGGCCCACCACCTCCTGAGCCCCTCCCTAGTTCTGGGCCTTGAGTCTTGTGCCAGAAAATTGTTACCAAATGAAGAGATGTCTATTCCTTAGAAACCTTTACTTTTTCTGCCCTGACTCGGGCTCTCAATGTACCACCTCCTCTCCGTTTCTCCCTTTGTCATCTCTAAACTTTGCCTAGCCTTTTCCTGTATTTATTTTACCATCTCTTCCTCTAGTTCCTGCTGGTTTTGTTTGTGTTTTTTAATCTAATAAAATAGAAAGTTCTATTTTAAAAAAAGGAAAAATATCCAGTAATTGCTCCAATTTTGCCACTGAAACGTGTTTTGAGCTTTAGTTTCCCATCTATAAGTAGAAATAATAATATACCTATGTTACCTTGCTCACAGTTTTGCTGTCAAGCTCAAATATACTAAGTGAAAGCACCTTGTAGAGCCAATATTATGTATTAGTTAAGGAGAAAGACTCTGGTGCCAAATTGCCTAGTTTGAAGTCCTAACTATGCACTTATTGTGTGACCTTGGGAAAGCCACTTAGCCTCTTTGTGCCTTAGTTTCTTCATTTACAAAATAGAAATGACACTTGAACTTTTATCACAGGGCTGTTGATGATTAAAATGAGTTAAATGTAAAGTATTTGAACAGTGCCTAGCAAATAGTTAATACAGTACCATATAAATAAAGCCATTATTATTATTATGAAGTTCTATACAGAAGTATTATTATGATGATTATTTCTTAGATACAGAAACAAGTAAGAATTCTTCTGTGTCGATATGGAGTGGAGTAAACAGGAAGCCTTCAATTCTGCTCTGAACTACAAGTTCAGACTTTTAAAAAGAGCCATAAAAATGCCATCTAACTGATAAAAGTCTGAGTGAGGGAGGCACAACCCTTGACCATCCTGGAAAAAACATCATCTCCACCCTACCATATTTATCTCTTTGGCTTGTTTCTGGTCAAAGGTCTACTCTGGATATGATCCTACTGCATCCAGACCTTTGCCACCAACGTCCCTGTACTGAGAGGCTCTGACTGGATGAGATTTGTTCAAAGGGGCAGCTATGGATTCTATCTATTGTCAGGAAATGTAGAACCAGCATCGGGGGAGATCAGGACAGGCTGCGCTGACCACAGATGGGCTCTTCTGACCTTTGTAAAGAAGAGTCAAGAGTTGGATTCCAGGTTAGAAAGTAAAATTACAGAACTTTTAGGTGGAGTCAGATTCTTTCTTTTCCTTACTAATTTCCCAATATATTATACCATCTCACCTTATATTAGCCTGAAATATTCCAGTGATTTAAAGAGTTCAATGTGTTATTGGATTATCTCTTCTTTTCCTCTAACTGAATGGAAGGGAGAACACCAAGTACCAGAGCTTGGGTAGAGGTCAGGGGATGACTTAGAATGTGGATTTTGCGTTTCACTTATTCTACTAGTTTTCTCAAAATATAATGATTCCAACAATACAAATGTTAACCTGGGCCGTGCCTTATAGATCTGGCTTTACAGATCAGGACTTATTTCTACTTCTTGTTTTACCCAAGGAGAGGAAAGGTGGTTTCAAAGCTTGCACCATGAACCCTGGGTTAGGTTTTTATAATACCTGTTCACTCTCTGTCAGGTGGAATGAATTTACTTATGTTTAGGATTGCTATGCCTTAGCTTGAGAGATTCTGGGTACATTCAGACACAGGTGAGATAGTGGAGAGTCATAGTAGCTGTGTGTTGAAGAATCATTTTGTGGGCATAACGGTGCTAAAGGTTAAGTGGTGACTGACATACAGACCACTATGAAGCCCTGTTTAGTAAAAAATTGGGTGAAACACGGAACTAGAACAGAATCAGATTTTAATATAATTTTTAGCACCCCACCCACCTGTCAAATATCTTGACCTAATTTTGGCTTCTGTGGCAGCCACAAAGTAGGCAAATTTGTTTCTGGTAGGTCTGCTGCTTTTAAGGATGTACTGCCATCTCCTGGAAAATTTTGGAATAGCAAGAAATTTCTTGTTTGGGATTAAGGAAGGGGTCTTTTCAAGGCAACAACAATTTAGAGGTGGTGCTACTAGAAGTGAAGTGATGTGGCTGTACCAGTCTCCACCCACGCAAGCCAGCTTAGGTCTGTTTTCTGGTGCTCCTACTGCTTTCCTGATGTTTCAAGGAAGACTTCTAAACCCAGTTCTGAAAAACAGATTTTTTTCTTTAGTCCAATAAGTATGATGTCAAATCTGAGGTAAAGCTGATAAAACACTTTGGTAAATTCAGTCTTAGACTGATCCACTCTTCAGGGCTCTTTGCTTACCTCTGGAGTTTGCTGTGTGAGAATGCATATTGGCTGGTGAGGAATAGGGACTTAGAGTGAAGCTTCTCCCAAATGACCCTGAAAACATGTTGTTCCCAAGGGTGGCATTCCAAAGTCAATGTTGGTGCCCCAGACAAGGTCTAGTCCTGAGCATGATGACCACGTTTTCTCTCTGCTCTGCTCCCAACCCTGGATTTACTGTTAGAAAACAAAGCTAAATGTAGATACCAACTCCACCCCACCACTGTTATCACTCACAGTCTCTCTTCTCTACTTTACTTATTTATACTTAGCATTTATTATCATCTGAATAATACTGTATATTTTTACTTGCTTGTTTTTTGTTTCCTTTCACTATGATGTAAGCTCCACAAAGTCAGACATTTTTGTCTCATTTGTTCACGGAGGATCCTCAGTTCTTAGAATAGAGCCTGGCACCCAGTAGATGGAATAAATTCAGTCCTAACTTCATCATCTTACATGGCTATAGGGTGCTTACTTCTCTTTCCTTAGAATCTGATGGATTTGATGTTTCTGCCTCTGTTTTTCATAGAACTTTCTACAGAGAACTGAAAACCCAGCAGGTGGGCCTGTCTAAATCTGGTGACAAGGGAAGTGACAGATCCTCCCTTCCCCCAACTGGTGGGCGGGGTATGACGTAACCTGCAGCCCAGAAATACCTGAGTGACTAACCAGGTACCTTATATGGACTATACATTGGACCACCAATCCACACCTGCCGAATACCCTAAGCCCTTGTCCTATATGAACAATGCAGTAAGCCACAAATCAGTGTGCGCCGAGTACACTAAGCTCCCCACCCCTTCTCATTCCGCCCCTCAAAAGGCGTGCCCACCCCTGCACGTGTTGCTGTTCTCCCCTTGCGAAACAGCCCGGCTGGTGCTTTTTCTCTAATAAAGCCTGTAGTACTGGTTTTCGGCCTCTGTCTGATTTTTCAGGAAGGAGATGTATGACGTAAGCAGACACCCTGTGCCTGGCCTGTCTAATCACTAGGGGAGGAAAGTGATAGGGAATTTTTGTATGGAATCCAGATTCTTTGTCCACTGGAGTCAAAGAATGAATCCACGGACAGAGGGTAGTATGACAAAGGTGGAGATTTATTGAAGAACAAGTACAGGC
>NW_006282377.1:51743-64367 GCF_000327345.1 Myotis davidii
AGGGAAAAAGAGTCCCACCCCGTCCCTTCTTCCACAGTTTATAGAGGCTGTAGTTCCTATGTCCTGATATCCCCTCTGATTGACCACTATCCCCCTTTTTGATTTGGTCACTATAGCAACTCCTGAACTCAAAGGTCAACCACATGGGACATGTGATGCCCTCCTCCCTCATTGTTCTTTTCTTTCTGGGCTTTCTTCCTTCTTCTTTATTTTGTAAACTAGAGGCCTGGTGCATGACATTCATGCACTGGGGAGGGAGGATCCCTCAGCCCGGCCTATGCCCTCTCACAGTCTGGGACCCTCCAAGGGGTTCTTAGCACTGCTTCAGAGGCAGGAAAGGCTCCTACCATCTCCACTCTGCTCGCCAGCTGTGAGCTCGGCTTCTGGCTAAGCAGCACTCCCCCTGTGGGTGCACACTGACCAACAGGGGGTAGCTCCTGCGTTGAGGGTCTGCCCCTTGGTGGTCAGTGTGTGTAATAGCGACCAGTCCTTCCACCAGTCAATTTGCATATTATGGTTTTATTATATAGGATATAGACCCTTTTGGCTACTTTTAGCTCCCTTGTCTTGTGTAAATGCAACTGTTGCTGCTCCCTGTACTTCTTGTGTTATGGAGATATCCCTGTTGCTGCTTCCTTGTCTTATGGAAATGTAGCTGCACCTGGCTTCCTTGTGTTATGGAGATGTACCTTCTCCCAATCTGTAACCCTATGATTTTTCCACAGACCCCAATTCTAAAAATTCCCTAAGCCTGCCTATATTACCCTAAAATTCCTGTTTCAAAAGAATTCCAGAGAAGTTTGGAGAGAGTTCAAAAGGTAGAAAACTGGGGAGAAATTAAAGCTGAGAGGGTTTATTATGAAGTTTGGAGGCAGGGCAAAGTTTGAGTGAAGTAAAGAATATAAATAAATGTGATTTTACATATCTGTGTAAAATTGTTTAATAATAATTATTATAGCTATAATTTATTGAATGTTTGCTCTGCTCTGGAACTTTATTATAAATTGCATTGCACAAAGTATCTCTTATTTTATGTGACACAATGAAGGCTCAACTTGTATAACTTGCTTGTGTGATGATCATGAATTCCCTAATTAGAAAGCACAGATTTATTCATCCAGCAGAACAGACTAGTGCTTAAATATGTGCCTTTGAGCCAAAAGAGCCCTGGATTGATGCCATTTTTTGTCACTACTTGTGTGATTTGAGCAAATTATTTAAATAAGGTACAATTTCATCTCCTCTTGAGGAGGAAACTGGTCTTGCAAGGCGTGTCAGGCCATAAAAACTGTGAACAGTGCACTGTCCTGGGGGGGGGGGAGAGGGTCCTTATCGCTGGCCCCAGGACAGATCATCGGATATGACCTGGAGGCCCCCAACATCAGGGGCCTTCCTGTAAGCCCACGAAAGGGGGCGGAACCATATCTGAAGACAAAGACCGCAGAAGGCTATAAAAAGCGTGTTTCTTCACTCTGATTTGGAAATTATTCCCGGAGTCCACTAGTGTTCATAAACGGGGTCCCTCCCTTTCTCTAGGAAGCGTGCTTGGTATTTCTTTGGTCTTCTGCAACACTGTAAAGTAGAGATAACCATTGTTCTGAGGGAAGAACTAAATAAGATTGCACGCAAAGCGCTTAGCATAGTGCCAGGCACTCAAGTACTGGATAAATGTGAGCTGGGTCTGGGAAGGCGGTACAAACTGTTGTTTCCTTTCAGTGCCTTTCCTGGTCTGCCTTAATTGCTATCCCTATAGATACTCAGAAGAGTGCATTAGCTCCATTTCCTTACTGGAATTTCTTTTGTCTGGCCTCTTCCAGGTCTGGTTAGTAAGGGCACCAACTCATCTCTGAACATAACCTCACCTTTGATATTCCTGGCCTCAAAGCACTGCTGTCAGTTTGTTTTCTCTGAAGACAGTGCCAGTTTTGGGGAGCGCGGCATGCTGGTGGTTGTAGTCCGAATCTGCCCATCTGCATCACTAGAGCTACTGAGCCTAGGGTCGGAAAACTACAACTCCCAGAGTCCCGCGCGCCGCCAAAACCATGATGCAGAGCCGCGAGAACAGGAAAGAGATCGTTTATACGTTGGGTGAGTGCTCTGTTCTTCGGAAGTAGCCGACACTCGCATTCTCCCAGGGCTTAAGTGCATCCGTACACGCTGTGGGGGCAGAGAAGCTAGGCCAGGTACTTGAGGCACGCAGCCATTCTGCACATCCGAGGTGTAAACTGGTTTCCCAGGCGCGGGGCGAGCCTAGCTTTAGCCTTAGAATATAGCCCCTTTCTTTTTTTTTGTCCAGGACGCGGTCTCGTGAAGGGTTGTGGATAAGGCTGTGAGGATTGCCCACTTCTCCCAGGCCGAATAGGGCTCCTGGAGCCCGGGAGAAGGGCCACGTGGACGTCTGTAGAGACAGGCCTCGAACCAGGCTGCTATGAAGAGTGACCCGTCGACGGCTGCAGCCCCGCTTAGGGGGGCCGGGAGTCCCCTAGGCAGCAGCGAAACGGTGCGCGTCGTCCTGTCGCCGGCGGCAGCCGCGGCTCTACTGGAGGAGGCGGCCGATCACTTAGTGGTGCACCTGGACTTCCGGGAGGCGCTGCACACCTGCGAGCGAGCTGGCCAGAGCCTGAGCAACTACGCCCAGGCTGACTGGCCCGTGGGCACGTACGTGCGGGGATTGCCTGGGGAGGGACCAGCATTTCGGGAACCGGTCATTCCCAGAATGTGCACAGGAAGCCTCTGACAGGCTGATGTGCCCGTTCGACAGAGGAGAAAACTGAGCCCCTGAACAGAGCTTAGCCAATTCTTTGCTCCCTGCTCCAGTGTGATGGCGTGATGGGAAGATAGAATGTGTATTGTAATAAATTATTTTCTTAAGCAGGCTCAGTCCTTTCCTAGGTACACTACCCATCCCTAAGTTGTTCACTTCTGGTCTTGGCTGATGAGTGGGAATGGGGTTCTGGTCCTGCATTAGAATCAACTTAGAGAAAAACCTTGGGTTGTAAAATTGGATTAGATCACACTAGGGAGGTGGTGGGTAGAATAGTCAAAGCTGAGGAGCCCTGATTGTGATTTTAGGGGTTGTATGGGGGCTTGTTGCAGTAAACGCTGAACGCTGTGATTCCTGGTGCCTGGAGGTACCTCACTGGCTGGCACTAAGGCCAGTGGATTCGCTATACCCACACTCAGGCTTCATGCCCATTTCTTCACACAAACTTAGTTCCAGCTCTCTTTCCACCCATCCACCTATGTTGTAGGTGTACTTTTCTCTTTCTGGCATACAAAGGGGAAAGTACACCTGCATACAAAGATGTTGGGCAAGAGTTGATTTGCCTCTAGGAGGTTTATAGGAACTTTTAATTTCTAGGAGAATGGGCAGTTTTCTCTACATTTGGGCCCATGAGACCAATTGTAATTGTGAGGACACTTTGAATACTAATGGGGAGAATGGAAGTGATGGCTGCTAAATTGGAAGGTGGAGAAGAACAGTCCCAGGGTGGAGGTATGAATGGAAATGGAGGGGGACCGTTTCTAAACCTGAATTTTTTTTTTTGCTGACAGTTCCTTAGAGGTGAAATGCTCCTTGTGCGTTGTGGGGATCCAGGCCCTGGCAGAAATGGATCGGTGGCAGGAAGTTATTTCCTGGGTTCTTCAGTATTACCAGGTCCCTGAAAAGCTACCCCCCAAAGTCCTGGAGCTGTGGTAGGTCCTTATTACTGACTCATTGGATCATTCCAGAAATGAAGACTTTTGCTCTCTTCTGAATCAGTGCCTAATCTTTCCTCTTCCACATTCCCGTCTATTTTTCTCCAAATCTGATTTTTTTTCACTAAAGGATGAGGAAGGAGGGATTTAGGAGTGGGTTAAAGGAAAGAAGAAGAGAGAAGATACTGGGAATAGGAAATGTGAAATGGGATGACAGAGTGGAGTGTCATAGTCGAGTGAGAACTTTTTGCTATTTTCTAGGAATTCCTAATTCTTTCAATGTCAGCATTCCATAAGGAAGGGCTGGAGGACACAGGGGAGGAGTTGGATAAGAGAGTATAGTGGTTATGAGAAATGAACCAACTGTGGAACACTGACTGCTTTTTTTCTTGGGGGGGTGGGGATTGGATTATTTTGGGCTGCAGTGTTCTTTTATACAGCAAAATGCAAGAGCCTGGAGCCATGCTAGAAGCGGCCAGTGCCTGGATCCAAGACCCAGACAATCAGGGCCTTCCAGAATACAGAGCCTTGGCAGAACTTTACCTGCAGCAGGTGCTACTGCCTCTGGGCTGCTTGTCGGAGGCTGAGGAGCTAGTGGTGGGCTCTGCAGCCTTCAGTGAGGAGCAACGGCTGGATGTACTCCAGGTCATCAGCATAGCAAGGCAACAGCAGAAACATGAACACTCTGACTCTGAGAAGGACCAAAAGCAAAACCAGGAAGGTAGGATATTATCCTTCTGTGGCTTCTTTAAAGTGTAGTTGTGGGCTTTCCTCTGGACCTTGGGGTCCATCATGACATTCCTGGGAGCTTGGGAGCAATTCTTTCTATGAATAACTCCCAAATCACAGAATAGGAAACCGGTTGAGTTGCTTAGAAAGTCCAGACACTCTGAAGTTGGTAGTGGAAAGAAAATCTTCATATGGGAATGTGTTGCTGGGTCTCAGGACCTTGACTCTTTTCTCCTAAAAGTCACCATCTCCTTGGGGTCCTCTCATTAGATCTCTTGCCTGTACTATGCTGGGCTAGGTAGGATGTTATTCCTTTAAATGCTAGCACAAATGTGGACACAGCTGAGGTATGCTTGGGGATAGTCAAAAGATAATGAGAAACTAACACGATAACTTGGTAACTTGACTTATGAGGTAAAAATTACTTATCTTCAGTTTGGGTGCCTCTGCTCAGTCTCCCATCTGCCTCACTCACTAGACTTCTTGGGTGTCTTTTCCAGTGATTGATGTCCACCCCCTTCAGAGACAGCCCACCTCTGCACATTAGAGCACAGATTTATAAACTGGCTTCTGTAGAGAAACCACTTCAGGACTCAATACCACACACCTGGCTAGCATCATACAAGGGGAACCTGCAAAAGGGTGGGTGTGGATTTGTTACAAAGGGACTTAAAGGTTCCTCTACTCCAGACCCTTCCCCTGGTTCTTTAATCCTTTTCATCTCCTTTTCCTTGAGTGATCTAGACTTCTAGACTGTACATAAATACGTTTAAGTGCAGAGATTCACTATCTTCTAAAGCAGCTCATTTTATCAATGGGCAGTTCTGACCCTCTCCCCCTTGGTGGTTTCTAATGTATTGGTCATAATACATAGAATAGGTTGAGTCCTTTTTTTACCCCCACAAGAGCCCTTCAGCTGTAGGAGACTGTAATACTGTTGGTCCTAAATAATGTTGTTGTTGTTGTGTGTTTGCGCTAAAGAGCATGAACCTGCTGAGACAGGATCACTTTTTTGCAAACAGGACATGTTGGCTTCAGAGATTACCTATGGCTACCCAAGACCTCTGCCCCTCCACCCATGGGGAGGAGGAGGCAGAAGGGGGTTTGATGGCAAATTCAGGATGTCCTATCAGGACTGGTACCACTTGTTCTTAGGTTGGTAGTGTTCATGTTTATATTCATAATCCAGGATCTTTGAATTCTTCACTATGTGTGCTAAGTGCCCTTTATTTTCCTGCATTATTGTGATAATCAAGACGTATTGTTCTGTGTAACTCTATGCATGTATCTTAGGCCAAAATATAAATAATGTTATAAAATAGGATATTTAGAAAAACACCAAATATGCCAGATTTATCTAGCTGAGTAGATGTGCAAAGGAGATGATAGTGTGGTGATATAGTCCTTAAAACATTTTTGGAGCTTCGGAATCTCCTTTAGAACCACTTTATGAATTACATGAGTTATAAAATTACCTTCTGTTCAACTCTTATAATCAAGCTCAAAGCTCAGATTTAGGGAAGCTGGTTCCTATGACTTACCTTACAGTTATGCTCTTTCTCCCTGACCAGACTCCTTCCACAAGTTTCTGTCACTACTAATGTTGCTTCGCCGGCTTTGGGACTCTGCAGTGAGCCACTTCGTTTCTCTGCCCTTCAAAAAGAGCCTCCTGGCCACCTTCATTCTCTGCCTCTTGGTGGTGAGGTTTGATCCAGGTGAGTGATGAAGCCTACCTCTCCTACCCTTCCTGGAGAAGGGGCAGTTGACAAGAGCTGGGCCTGTGGGAGCCTCTTGGGGATGGAGGTACCTCCTGTGCCATTTCTTTGAATCTCTTCTATGAGGAGGAATTGCTGGACCTGAGCAAGAGCTGGCCCAGCCCACCTAGGAGAGACTAGTGCTGTGGTCTGTGAGAGCAGTCTGGAAAAAGTCTACCCTGCTGACTCTTTAACATTGACTTTGAGTCATTATCATCTACTTTATCGTGTACTTTATGCAGGATTGAACTCTGAATAGAACCTCAGAGTTAAAAAAAAATCTTTCTCATCATATGTTTAAAAAACTGTGTTCATTTAAAACATATTAAATTGTAAATGAAATACTTATACACTTTAGAAATGTGGAAAATAGGGAAAATTTAAAGAAGAAAACAAATCACCTGTAAGTCTGCTATTATAATGGTTGTACTTTAAGCCTTTTTTTCTATGTAAAGACATATATGGGTAAAAGTAAATTTTGCATATCATAAGTATTTTTTGAAACATGGCCTTAAATGGCTAAATAATATTCCAATTTAAAGAAAGTCCCATAATTGATTTTAACAACTCCCCATTGCAGAACATTTTGATTATCTTGTATTCTGTTTTCTGTAGTGCTGTAAAGCAGAGTTGAGCTCCCTAAGTACTATTTGGGAACAACCTTGGTTATTTCCTGAGGGTTAATTCCTTGTATACTTCAAAGTTGTCTTTTTCACCCCTTTGCTGAACACTGAGCAGGAATTCCCTCTGTTTGCTTTAGGAAAGAATCACTAGTTAGCCTCAGGTAAGCTAAGATAGTTTGTGTTCGTTCATATCTATCCTCTGACTTTCTAAAAAATTAACTTTACTGACCCACTGTGTCCTGCTCCCTCCTCCTCCCCAGGCCTTCACCCTTATCTGTCCAAGGGTTGGCTTTAGCTCAAGCAGTTACTTCATCATAGCAGACACTATCCTCTGACTTTCTCCATTGTTCCAGAGACTTGATAAAAATTTAGAATTTTTTTTATGGTTTTTTAAGCCCTTTCATTTCATAAACCCTGGTCTCCTAAGTGCAAATGTCAAGAGGTCATTTGAGCTTGCTGTTCACAGAGCTACTCAGACTTCTTCAGAAGTGCCCTGGCTGGTGGTCCTGACGTTCAATGGTAGTTTTGACTCATTATAGTGGTGTTATGGGAAAGGAGGACTCATGAATGGGCTGCAATTTGACCTCCATAGAAAGGATATACAGAAGTTAGTCTGTCAATAACTTTCTTAAAAAATATCTTCCTTTTTAAGATAGAAAAAAAAATCAGTTAAAAAATCAGCAATTCAGCCCTGGCTGGTGTGGCTCAGATTTTTGGATCATTGTTCCATATACTAAAAGGTGGCAGGTTTGATTGTCGGTCAGGATACATACCCAGGTTGAGGGTTCGATCCCCAGGCACACTCAGGAAGCAACTAATCAATGTTTCTCTCTCACATCAATGTTTCTCTCTCTCTCTCTCTCTCTCTCTCTCTCTCTCTCTCTCTTCCTTCCTCTCTCTAAAATAAATTTTAAAAAATTAAAAACAAATCAGGAATTCAAATAATGAAAAACAAACCAACTCAGCTTTAATTCCAAAGAGGTGAATTTTGCTTTAATTTCAGTACATTTAACATGATAAAAATAGGAAATACTGTCACATGGCTCCAAATTTAAAAGCTATAGAAATGAATGTAGTAAAAAGTCTCTTCCCAAATTCAACGCACCAGAAGCAGTCACATTAGCAGTTCTTTGTATATCAAAAAGGTAAAACATAATATATTTGAATCTTTTTCTCAGCAAATTTAAGATCATTGTAATCAAAGTGAAGAAAGTATATTTCAGAGAATATGTCCTAGAGAAAGTGAAATTCTTTATTGTTGAGGAGGGAAGCAGAAGGAAATAACATTAAGTATCAAAATATGCTTCCAAAAGAATTCTTATGTTCCCAAGTTGGTAGAGTTCCTGAGGGATGGGAAATGGGACTAAGTGAAGAGGAGGGGAGTGAAGGAAGGTACACTGACAATAATCTTCTTTTCCCTGCAGCATCTCCTTCTTCCCTGCCCTTCCTCTGCAAGCTGGCTCAGCTCTTCCATTGGATCCGGGAGGCTATGTTTTCTTCTCTCTACTAGCTCTCCATCCGTGACTGAGTGGTCTTTCCCACTCACCCCAGCCTCTCCACTCCCCACAGCAGAATAACTCATCCACGGCACCAATTTCCTGTTGCTGGCTGGGCCCCTATGGGAGTGGAGCCAGCCTAATTCTAGGAAGAGCTAATTCAATCTGTGTCTTTTTTTAAAAAAATTTTGTTTTATTGCTTAAAGTATTACATAGAGCATTACATATGTCTCTCTCTCTCTCTTTTTTCCCCCCCACATGTACTGTCTTGCTACCCAAATGCTCTCCCACTTTGGCTGGTGTCAGGTCATATGGAAACAAAGTGGGGCTGGAGGGCACAAGTCCTCCAGAACAGTCCCATCTTATACCCAGAGATGCCTTGTTAAGGAGGGGTTTGGGAATGGAGAGTGTGTCCATGAAACATTCCATCTTCTTGACAAAGGCAAGGGGTTGATTGTTTAGGTCAGGGTATAAATGAAGCTGGAAGTTCAGAAAAACCCCTTGGACATCTTACCTGTGGACCAGGCCTTTAGTTAGGCAGAGTGCCACCTGAGAGGGCCTCTTCTTTTCTCTGTTATGCTCCTCTTCATGGACCTGGCCTGGTTTTTTATCTGTACATAATTTCCATGGTTTAGCAATGGACACGAAACTGCCTGGGCCCACTCTCTATTCAGACCAGGGCATGACTTTCAGAACCACCCAGGTGATTACCGAATACAAAATGTGTCTGCTTCGCTCTTCTCACTGGGTAAAGTGATCTTGCTTGGTGCTCTTGGGCTTCAGCTCGGTTTTCCAGGCGGTCAGTGGCCAGCCCCTGTTCTGTTACACTCAGTATTGCTGCTGTCTTTTTCCCTCTTGTCAAGCCTTTGCCCCTGCGATGCAGTAGTATTTTTGTACTTTGTCTAATGGCTTTTCTTTTCTTTCTTTCTTTTTTTTTTTTTTTTACCAATTCTGCCTGTATCCTTGCTTTCTGGTGGACACTTGCTGGTTTCCTCCTTTCTATATCCTGTTCTAATTATAATCTATTATTTGTATAATGCAGATGTTTTTCTGCTTGTGTGGCCTTGAAAAGTAGGCCAGCCTTAGAGGTTGATGAGCTGAAAATGGAACTGGGTAATCAGGGGACCTGGAAGGGATGTGCAGAGGGGGCTGGGGAGAGGGGAGACATGGGTTTTGAAGGCAGTGAGCAATTTTATTCCTTGTTATGGGGAGGAGACATGGGGCCTCAGAATTTGAGCACCTAAAATATTTCAGCATTTTCTGTCACTGGCCACAAGAATCTTACGCATTTCTGTGCAAGTAAATGTAAAATACTACTGTGCCATCAAGATTATGCAAGGTTTCCAGCAGGAGCTGGCCAAGCAAACCATCCTCTGCCAGGAACTCTGTCAGTGCTGATGCCAGGAATAAAGGAGGTGCTTTTAGCTTTTCGTGGGTTGATTTTCAAGAATTGCAAGTCAACAACTTCTGTTTAGTAACATGGGTAGAGAAGTAAACTTCACAGGCCATTGGGAGATTAAGTCCCTAGATGTGATCCAACTCTAGGAAACAAATCTTAGCCTTTACACATGGACTTTTAATAGAGTTAACAACCCTAGGAGAGGAAGGGTGAAACATAAGCTTTCAGATCTCTCCTTTAGAATGATTTCTTCAAATGAAAATCTGGTCCTGTTTACTACCCTAGACAAAATTTTTAAGGCTTCCCATGACCCATAGTATAAAACCAACATTGTTCCTCATGGAATTTCAGGCCCCTTATGCACTGGTTTTGGCTCACACCTCCACTTTCATGTGGGGCCTCTATTTCTTATGCACACTGCCCTCTAGCTGCCCCACCAACCAGTTTTCTGAACACTGAATGCTCCTTCACACTTCTGCTGCTCCCTGTGGAAGGTCCATTTCCCTCCCCCTTTTCACCTGGTGAGGTCCTCAACCTTCCAGACTCACACAAGGTTACCCCTGGGAATCTTAATGCCCCCTGCTTCCATCCCCTATTTCCTGTCCTTTTGTGGTAGTGACTCCATGGTCTCATAGTTGTGACATTTTTTGTTGCCTCCAGGGCCATGAGCTCTTTAAAACTGGGAAGTATGGTTCAATGCCATGTTTAAGAGTCAGGTTTGGATCCTCATTCCACCACTCTCTGGTTGTGACTGTAGAAAAGTGATTGAATCTCTCTCAGCCTCAGTGTTCTCATCTATAAGTGAGTTCTTATCTCACTTTGAATGAAAAATTGAGATCCTACTTATGAAGTGTTTAACATGTCATCCTGACCCAATCGAGAGCTCTCCTGAAGGATAACTGCATCTCCATTGCCCAGCCAGGTGCCTAGGAGTTAGGTGTTCAGAGATGTTTAAAGGAATGAATCGATAAAACTGATATGATAGGAGCTCTGTGTGTTTTTGGGGTTTGTATTGGGAAAACCTTGAGTATAAAGAAAACCTGACCATGCCCAACTCATATTCTGTCCCTCCTTGAAGTTCCCCATTATTGTTCTTGCAGCCTCCTAGGTTTTCTGTTTTGTGTTTGTCCTGAACTTTGCCCTCCTACCTTCCTAGTCAGAGAAGGAACTCAGACCAGAACTTCTCTGATGACTTTGACTTTTCTCAGGATGCAGGCTAGCACTCATGTCAGTCTTCAACTCTGGACTTAAAAAGGTCAGGAGTGAAAGGAGGACTTCCTCTTAGACTTATACCTGTGCTGCCAAAACGGTAGCCATTAGCCATGTGTGGCTCTTGAGCATTTGAAATGTGGCTGGTCCAAATCGAGATGTTCTTTAAATGTACAATACACACTAAGTTTTGTAGACTTAGTACTAAAAAAAGAATGGAAACTCAATTTTTATATTGATTGCATGTTGAAATGATAATGTTTTGGAAATATTGGGTTAAATAAAATCTATTATTAATTTCATTTGTTTCTTTTTACTTTTTTTGTGGGGCTTCTAGAATGTTTAAAATTACATGTGGCTTACATTATATTTTTCTCAGACATTACAGTTCCACACACCCAGTACACCAAGTTGTGAGGAGATGGAAATCAGAAAAGCAGCATTGTATGGTGGAATACTGCAGAATGTTAGATTTGGAAAGATCAACTGTTATAGCACTTAAAAAAAAATAAGGTAAGGAAGTTGAGACTCAGAGAGGTGAATTAATTTGCCCCAAGTCACATAGGCTGAATAAGACCAAGGACACATGACCCTCAAGCCTAGTATTCGTTTCACTGCACTGTGATTCTGCCTCACTTTCCCTAAAATCAGTTGCTCTCTGACTGATGCTCACTATTAATTAATATGCAGGCATACCTGGGAGGGGTAACTTCTGCTAGAGCTAGTTGATTAGTTCTACATGGTTCTGAGAGAATATAACATAGAACAGATATTTTAAATTTTAGGTATGCTGAGGAGAGCCACAATGGGTAATACTCTTCTGTGGACAGATGGGAGACTGGGGAAGATGGCATGGGGTGGGGAGGAGAAATTAGGCTACTGTAGGCAATCATGGGTGGAAGTAGGGGGGCAGTAAAACAGAGAGTTCTGCTTCTAGAAAGGGGTGAGAAGGGACCAAGAAGTAGTTTATACCTTTGTGCAGGTGATCTCCATTCTATTGCATGTATGTGTTTTTTTTTTTATTATTATTAAATCTTTATTGTTGAGATTATTACAGTTGTTCCCCCAATAGCTCCCCTCCACCTGGTTCCCACCCCACCCTCTGCCCTTACCCCCATCCCCACACTGTCCTCATCAATAGGTGTACGATTTTTATCCAGTCTCTTCCTGCACCCCCCACACCCCTTTTCCCCACCGAGAACAGTCAGACCACTCCCTTTCTATGCCCCTGATTCTATTATATTCAGCAGTTTATTCTGTTCATCAGATTCATCTTGATTTTTAGATTCACTTGTTGATAGAACAAAAATTATGTTGTTCATAATTTTTATCTTTACCTTTTTATTCTTCCTCTTCTTAAGGATACCTTTCAGCATTTCATATAATGCTGGTTTGGTGGTGATGAACTCCTTTAGCTTTTTCTTATCTGTGAAGCTCTTTATCTGACCTTCAATTCTGAATGATAGTTTGCTGGGTAGAGTAATCTTGGTTATAGGTTCTTGGTATTCATCACTTTGAATATTTATTGCCACTCCCTTCTTGCCTGTAAAGTTTCTGTTAAGAAATCAGCTGACAGTCATATGGGCACTCCCTTGTAGGTAACTGAGCTTCTTTCTCTTGCTGCTTTTAAGATTCTCTCTTTGTCTTTTGCTCTTGGCATTTTAATTATGATGTGTCTTGGTGTGGTCCTCTTTAGATTCATTTTGTTTGGGGTT
>NW_006282377.1:64487-69670 GCF_000327345.1 Myotis davidii
CCAGGATTGTTGTAGGTATCACTGGGAGGAATTGACGTCCAGGCCAATTGGCTGTGAGAATCAGCTGAGTGTATGGTGGGAGAACTTCTGTGCTGGAGACACCCTTCTGGGGCATGACTTGCTTCAGTGGGGCTTTGGTGCTCACTGAGTCTGCCCCCTGAGTGTGTCCCTTATGGATCTGAGGAGTTGTAATCTGGTTGGTCCCACTCTGACCACTGGGTACACTGGCTCTTGGATCTCTAAGGAGATGCTAATTTAGCCTCTTCCTGAGGCTACCCAGCAGGAGCCCAGCTGTGAAGCAGTGCAAGCTGCTGTGGGGCCTTGGGCCTTCTTTTGGATGTTCTGGGTTTCTCTGATCCAGCTGCAGTTCGTCAGGTAATTTTCAGATTGCAAAGGGCCAGGCCTTTTATATGCAGAAGCCTCTGTGCACAGCTTGGGTGGTGCAGGGTCTCAGGGGATCAACCGGATGGAGCAAACAGCTATGGCTGATCCTCAGACCCACCCTAAGGGGCCCCGCTTCTCAGTGTCCCGGTAATCGCTGCAAGCACCTCTGAGAGAAAGCCGCCCTCAAGTTCCGCCCGATGCCAGACAGTCCAGTTTCTCCCAATATGAGTCTGGGTCCCCAGAGACTCGCCTGGAACTGGAGTTCAGAGCAGTTGGGAGCTTGAGACTCCCTCCCGATTGAAAAAGACAACCATGTTCTCAGCTGCCAGCCCTTTCCACGTGCGCCTCCGTACCTCTGCACTTTACTTCTGCACCTCCTCTGAGCCTCAGTGTGCTTTTCTCTTTCCTTCTAGTTGTAGAATTTCCACTCAGCCAGCCTTCTTGTGGTTCTGGATGATGTCCGTTTTATCTTTTAGTTGTATTTTTCAAGTGGTTGTGTGAGGCAGCAATTTCTGGTGTTTACCTGTGCCGCCATCTTGTTTTTTTCTCTGCATGTATGTGTTAGTGCTCCCTGCTTCCAGCCCCTATTTCATGTCCTTTCTGTGGTAGTGAGTCCATGGCCTCATAGTTGTGACATTTTTTGTTGCCTCCAGGAACTGTGAGTTCTTTGAAGCTGGGAAGTATGGTCAATGCCATGTTTAAGAGTCAGGTTTGAATCCTCATTCCACCACTCTGTGGTTGTGTGACTGTTGAAAAGTGATCAGACCTCTCTCAGACTCAGTGTTCTCATCTGTGAGTTCATACTGCACTTTTGATTAATAATTGAGATCCTACTTATGAAGTGTATGTAGACTGTTTAAAAATACATTTTAAAATACATGGTGCAGCCCGGTTGGCATGGCTCCGTAGAAGAGTGTCAACCTATGAACCAGGAACCCACCTACCTTCCTAGTCAGAGAAGGAACTCAGGAGTGAAAGGTGGACCATTCAATTCCTGTTTGGGGCACATTGACCCGGTTGCAGGCTGTAATCCCAGTGGGGGGCGTGTAGGAGGCAGCTGATCAGTGATTCTTATCAGTGATGTTTCTCTCTCTCCCTCTCCCTTTCTCTGAAATCAATAAAAATATATTTTAAAAAATATGGTACTGAATTCAAAAGTTTCAAAAGGGTATTCATATAAAGTCTTTTTTTCTACCCCCATTCCATATCCCCCAGTTTCCTACCCAGAGGCCTCCACTGTTGTTAGTTTGTTTACCCTTCCAGAGCTAATCTCTGATATTAAGCTTTTCTTTCTCTTACATAGATGATTGGATACTACACACATTATGCACTCTGTTACACTTAAAAAGAGTTAATTTGGGGTAAACTGTATCTTATCAGCTCATGTAGAATTGTCTCATTCTTATTAGCTGTGAGGTATTCCATTGTGTGGTTGGGTGACAGTGTATAAGCCCCATGCACATTCCCTTTTTTACCATATTAAAACCTCTCTACCCTCTCCTAAGCTTAGAAGCACAGTAACCCCGAGTTTAAGATAACAGGTAATGGTCATGCCTCTTTCCTCTTATTTTCTGGCAAACATAGAGCAGTCTGCATAGCCTGCCTGGTAACTACCACAGCCACAGTGGAGAGATAAGAGTAGGACTTTCACACTCTGGACATTCAATATTTTCTAAATGTAGAATGGCATTAAAGCATCTTCTGCTATCTGGTTAAATCTGCCAGAAGAAATGGCAGAAAGAGGAAGCCCTGACATGAATTGCAAATAGGGCAACTATCCACTACCTCACCCTCTTTTCCTATCTTGCATGGGAAAGCCTCTGGGCTAAAGGACTTTTATTACCAACACCCATAGGTAGGGCCTGTTATAATCTGGTGCTCTTATTCTCTGGCTTCCTTAGGCAAGCTTCCTACAGGCTGGCCAAGGCCTTGCTCACCACCCTGCTGTAGCACCTCTATAGAACTTAATACATGGAGTGTTTGAAAGAAAAAGATTGGGCCCTTTTCTTTTCTCCCTATGGAAACCTTAGTATATCGACTAGGAAGAAGCTAAATTAAAGGCAATGGGCATATTGTCTCTAGCAGTCTATGAAATCCATCTCTGTGCAGGGATCTAGACATTGTTTGCCAGCCTCTAGGTCTCTTGATAAAACAACATATATTTTTCTTATCTTAAAGCAATGCATATATATTTTAGAAAATATTAAAAAATATATGGGACTTGTGATCTTACCCCTCAGAGATAAGAATTATTAATATTGGTTGATTATCTTTCAGTTTTAATTTTTTTTAAACATCAAAACCTCTTGGTAGCCCAGGAGTTTGAGAACTTGTAAAAAATAGCAGTTTGCAGACAGACTGGTATATGCATGAAATGAATTAGCTGGCTCCATGAGGAGTCCTTTTCTAGAGAAAGTGGGGATGATCTAGGAGAGGGGAAAGCAGGGACTGTGCAGGTTATTCTTTTCTGCGGTGACTGAAGAGCTTGAGGTGTCAATGAGTGCTGGGGAGCCCATAGTGCTCACTTTATCAATAAGGCCAGATCTCAATAGTGGGATTTTATGACCCACTTCTATTTTTAATACTGACCCAAGCTCATATTTTGTGTGTTTGTGTGTGTGTTTTATGTCTGAAACATTGTTTTTCTTTCCTTCCACAGTATGTCAGGTTACCTACATCTCTCCAGATTCTTAGAAAAATAATGACTAACTTGAAAAGATGAATTTATTTTGGCTTTACTGCACTGCCATATTCATTTTAAATGACCCAGAGGAATTATCTGCATTAGTAAAAATGAATTATTAATTGTAATTTAATAGTTGAGGGCTGATTTTTTAAGTTAATTTTTTTTCATATTACAATTTTTTTGTTTGTTTGAAGTATTACATTTCCCCCATCGACCCCTCCCTGGCCATTCCCAACTGCCAGGAGAACCCCCCCACTGCCCCAGTGTCCATGTTCATTGGTTATGCTAATACGCGTGCATATAAGGCCCTTGGTTGATCTCTTACCCACGCCCACCTTCTCTGTCCACTGACCCCTGCCTTCCCTCTGAGGTTTGATGGTCTGTTTGGTCTTTCTCTGTCTCTGGATCTATTTTTGTTCATCACTTTATGTTTTTCATTATATTCCACAAATGAGTGAGATGATGTGATATTTATCTTTCTCTGACTGCCAAGCTCATATTTAACACTCTTCCCCAGCTGCTATTTTTCAAGAGCCTTTTTGAAACTTTTAACATTCCTTTATCACTTTTGTACCATCTGAGGTGGGGATGACAGCATAAGATAATATTTGGAGACTTGATTGAAAGACAAAAGGATTTTTGCAGAAGTATGGCAGTACAGAAAAAAGTCACTTTAACAATAACATCTGGTGAGGATGTGGAGGAAAGGGAACCTTTGTGCACTGTTGGTGGGACTATAAACTTATGTAGCCACTATGGAAAACACTATGAAACTTCCTCAAAAAAATTAAAAGTAGAACTACCTAATGATCCAGCAATCCCACTTCTGAGTATCTGAAGAAATAAAAAAACACTAATTTGAAAGATATATGGATCCCTATGTTTATGTAGTATCTATTTATATAAAAGCCCTGGGTGTAACGCGTCACATCTGAAGCTCGACCAACAGGAAGGAGGTCAGTCCTGCAGGGGTCATCTTGGAAACGGCTGTGCCCTCCCTGAGCTGTTTCCTGCGAGGGCAAGGTTTCAGGCAGAAACCCGCCCTCAGAACATGGACGTACTGAGTCCTGGGTCCTCTTAGCAACAGCTGTGCCCGCCCCGAGCTGTTTCCCATAAGAGCGAGGTTTGAGGCAGGAACTGGCCCTCAGAGCATGGAGGTATATCTTTATAAAGTTTTAATTCATTATATTAGAGGTCATGGTGGTACTGTTTTACCCACAGTGTCTATAGGAATTGCTGCAAATTTACTTCTTTTTGGAAGCACCTTTCATTCCCAATGTAAATTACCCATTCCATTAAATGAAACTTCAATTTCTAGACTTGATATAAACAGTGAAGTTGCTAAAACTACTAAAAAGGCCCAACTTCTCATTATTGATGAATGCACCATGGCATCCAGTCATGCTATAAATGCCACAGACAGATTACTAAGAGAAATTATGAATTTGAGTGTTGTATTTGGGGGGAAAGTTCTCCTTCTTGGAGGGGATTTTTGACAATGTCTCGGTATTGTACCGCATGCTATGCGATCAGCCATAGTACAAATGAGTTTAAAGTACTTTTATTGAGTTTTTACAGAGAGGAAGGGAGAGAGACAGAGAGTTAGAAACATCAATGAGAGAGAAACATCGATCAGCTGCCTCCTGCACACCTCCTACTGGGGATGTGCCCGCAACCCAGGTACATGCCCTTGACCGGAATCGAACCCAGGACCCTTGATTCTGTAGGCTGACGCTCTATCCACTGAGCCAAACCGGTTTCGGCTGGATGAATTACAAATTTAAAAAAATTCTATTGCAGGCATCTTCTTTTCAAAGCCCATTTTTAGTTCCTATGAAGAGACTCGGTATAACTTGCTTAAGCAGTTAAAAACAAATCTAAGTTTGTATCCTAGCTGTACTTTTCAACTACTGCCTGACCTTGGACGAGACACATTACAGCTCTGATCCTCAGTTTTGGCATTTTTAAATTAGGGATAATAATATAACTTTTTTTCAAAATTGTTTTTGAGGAATAATTACCAGTATATGCTGTACACAAAGTACTTTGCATTCCAAGTGTCAGGCACTGTGCCAAGTTCCTAACTCAGGACTGTTCCTTTTCTCCTCTCAAA
>NW_006282377.1:70060-79968 GCF_000327345.1 Myotis davidii
AGTTTGATTCCAGATCAGGGCACATGCCCAGGTTGCAGGCTCCATCCCCAATGTGGGGCTTGAGGAAGGCAGCTGATCGATGATGCTCTCTCATCACTGATGTTTCTGTCTCACCCTCTCCCTTCCTCTCTGAAATCAATAAAAATATATCAAAAAAATAAAAAGACAGAAATGCTTAATACAGATGGGTGCAGAAGAGGGAAACTGGGTCAGGAAAAGCTTCTCTGGGGAGGAGTCACCCCGCTGAGACACGAAGGACCGGTAAAAAATGTTTACCAGAGTGAGAACTGCAGTGTGTGGGCCTGGGCAGGTGGCTCTCGGCTCTGGATCTATTATTGAAGCTACCTTTGGAAATACTATATCTATAGATAATATTAAAAATATATCTAAACATGCAATTCTTTGCAAAAAATGAGCACGTTCAAAAAGTAAGTGAAATTTTGGATATACTTGGAGATTGTCACACACATTTGAGTGATGATTCCATTGATTCAACAGATGATGCTGAAAAGGAAAATTTTGCCATTGAATTTCTTAATAGTATTATTCCTTTGGGAATACTGTATCATAAATTAAAATTGAAAGTGGGTGCAATCATAATGCTATTGAGAAATCTTAATAGTACATGGGGTCTTTGTAATGGTACCAGATTTATTATCAAAAGATTATGACAAAAAAAAGATTATGACCTGACATTATCAAAGCTGAAGTATTAACAGGATCTGCAGAGGGAGAGGCTGTTCTGATTCCAAGAATTAATTTGTCCCCATCTGACACTGGCCTCCCACTTAAATTAATTCGAAGGCAGTGTCCCATGATGCCAGCATTGCGATGACTATTAATAAATCAGAAGGACAAACTCTAGACAGAGTAGGAATAGTCCTATCTGAATCCGTTTTCGGACATGGTCAGTTATATGTTGCTTTCTCTTGAGTTCAAAGAGCAAGTGTTGTTAAAGTTAAAGTTGTAAACTGTTTCATGTACATTTTACTAATTTCCTTTCATCTCTCACACTTCTATTATAGAGAAAAGGCAAATAGCAATATTAAAATATTTCCTCTAATTAATTCCCTTTTAAAGTGGGTGAATTTCGAGCACCGGGCCACTAGTCTTATACAATAAAAGCACTAAGGGTGCTGGAATGACCACGGGGGCCAGACGCTCAACCCAGGAGGAGAGGGAGTGGGGCGCAGTGAGGCCTGGCGACGCATGCTATGGCCCAGGGATCCCAGGAACTACAAGCCCAGAGCTTGCTTTCCAATAAAAAAAATAAATTGGGAAAAAAGAGAAGAAAAGAAAAGAAAAGAAAGCGGCAGACGCTGCCACCACGGGGAGGACGACTCCGGAGGGAAAGGCCTTCCCAGGCCCCTCATGGCTTGGCTGACATGCTGCGGGCTTGCAGGGACTCACCAGTGACGTGCAGGAAGCACAACCTCTCCTACTCCAAAGCCGGTTGCACCGACAGCTGCTCCCCATCTAGCTCCAACGCAGATGTAGTGTTGCCAGGCTGCTTCAGCTCCGACTTTCAGCTACAAGCTTCCTGCCCGTTCCTTCTTAGACTGTGTGCTCTTGGGGGCGTGGCTTTGGCCTCCCTGGCCAATAGCACCGCATCAGCTCCAGCTTCCAGCTCTGGCTTCTGCCCTTCCCTTTGCATACTGTGGGCTTGGGGGGCAGGGCAGCCCACTCCTGCCTCCCACTTCACCTTCTAGGTTAAGAAAGGCCTTCTGATCTCCATGTTTCTCCTCCCATCGGAATGAAAACATCTTGAGGATGAATGATTCCAGCAATGGCCCCAACACATGCTCGGTGTCACTGTCACAGACATTCTCAGTCATTACAACCTGTTCCTCAGCCTGCAGTGCCCTGCTCCACCCAGTGCCACTCCGCACCTGTCACCCCCTGAGGACCACCTTATGTTATCCAATCTGAAATGTGAGCAAGATCTCAAATGCCCCCTGTCAGTAGCTCCTTTGCCCTACCTTTCTTCCTCTAAAAACTTTGCATTTAAAAAATATATATTTGATTGATTTTGGAGAGAGAAATAGAGATAGAAACATCAATGATCATAGAGAATCATTGATTGGCTGCCTCCTGCACATTTGAAACCTTTCCTGGCCCCTCCCTGACCCCTCGCCTGGCCAGCAGGCCCCCGGTGGTGGTGTGGCACTGAGGGAAGGAGAGGGGGGAGGCAGGGAACTGTGGGGTGATGGGGCACCGAGTGCAGCATCGGCGTTTGGTGTCTGTTCCTTCTGCACCTGGCCCAGCCACCATAACCTCCTCTCCCAACCCTACTGGGGCCTTTGGGCCCTGATCAGCCCTGATCACCTGTCAGGCCTAGGGACGCCACTCGTGCATGAATTTCATGCACCAGGCCTCTAGTTATTTATACGAGCCAAGATATGGAAGAAATCTGGGTGTCCATTGATAGACAAATAGATAAAGAAGATGTGATATATACACATACACACACAATGGAATATTATTCAGCAATAAGAAAGAATGAAATCTTGCCACCTGCAACAACATGGATGGACCTAGAAGGCATTATACTAAGTGAAATAAGTGAGACCGAGAAAGACAAATACAGTAAACCCTTGGTTTTGTGGACATTAATTTAACGGATTTTGGATTTAATGGGACAAAATTTCTGGTCCATATGTCATATGTGAAAATTAACATTAATTAAATTTAATTATTAAAAATATTTTTATTGATTTCAGAGAGGAAGGGAGAGGGAGAGAGAGATAGAAACATCAATGATGAGAGAGAATCACTGATTGGCTGCTTCCTGCATGCCCCACACTGGGGATTGAGCCCACAACCCTGGCATATGTCCTAACCAGGAATTGAACCGTTACCTCCTATTTCATAGGTTGATGTTCAACCACTGAGCCACACTGGCCCAGCCACGCTATTCGTTTTAAAATGCTTTTAACCAAAATTTGCTTATAATTAAGTCAACAGGTTATTTTTGAAATTAATTCACTGTTATTTTTTTATTATTTTTATTTTTAAAAAGTTTTCATTGTTGAGAGTATTACAGATTTCCTCTTTCTTTCTCCCCATTGCTCACCTCTACCCTGGTCCCACCCTACCCCAGGCCTTCACCACCCCACTGTCTGCATCCATAGATAATGCAAATAAGCACATAAGAACTTTGGTTAATCCCTTCACTCTGAGATTCATCAGTCTATTTCATGTATCCATGCCTCTGATTCTATTTTATTTCTCAGTTTATTTTGTTCATTAGATTTCCTTCATTTATTTTGAATTTTATTTTATTTTATTTTTTTTTTTAAATATTTTTAGTAATTAGTTTATGTATGCCACGAGGTGAAAAGGGTTGAAAATGGCTACCCTAGAAGCTCACTCCCAACAAAGCCAAGGTGTGCCTCCAAAGTGGCAGAATGATGGACTTGTGAAAGGGTGAGGGCATCTGATTGCCTCTCCTTGTTTAGAGCTACTCTGGTTTTCTTGTATCTCAGAGCCAACATCTGCACACATTATATGCTCCTTAGCCTCATGATTGTGAGAGAAAAGTATGGAGAAAAGTACACTGTACTTTTCAGTGTACTTTTCTCTGTACTACATATGCCCCCCCCCCGACAATTGATCTCCTCTACCCAAACCTATCCCCCACCCCAGGCCTTCACCACCCTATTGTCTGTGTGGGTTATGCATATATGCATATACTTCTTTGGTTGATCTCTTCCTTCCCACCCCTCCTCCCCCATCTTCCCTCTGAGGTTTGACAGTCTGTTCCATGCTTCTATCTCTGGGTCTATTTTGTTCTTCAGTTTATTATGTTCATTATATTCCACATATAAGTGAGATCATGTGATACTTGTTTTTCTCTGACTGGCTTATTTCTCTTAGCATAATACTCTCCAAGTCCATCCATGCTGTTGCAAATGGTAAGAGTTCTTTCCTTTCCACAGCTGCATATTATTCCATTGTGTGAAATTTTTATCCACTCCTTTGCTGATGGGCACTTGGGCTGTTTCCCAATCTTAGCTATTGTAAATTTGCTGCTATGAACATAGGGGTGCATATATTCTTTCTTATTGGTGTTTCTGATTTCTTTGAGATATATTCCTATTAGTGGGATTACTGGGCCAAACAGGAGTTCCATTTTTAATTTTTGAGGAAACTCCATACTGTTTTCCACAACTGCTGCACCAGTCTGCATTTCCATTAGCCGTGTACTTTTCTCCGCATCTTCGCAAGCACTTGTTGTTTGTTGATTTGTTGATGATAGGCATTCTGACAGGTGTGAGATGTTACCTCGTTGTTTTGATTTGCATCTCTCGGATGATTAGTGACTTTGAGCATGTTTTCATATTTCTCTTGGCCTTCTGTATGTCTATTTTATAGGAGGGTCTATTTAGGCCTTTTGCCCACCCTTAATTGGATTGTCTTTCTTTTGTTAAGCCATATGAGTTTCCTATATATTTTGGAGATTAACCCTTTATCAGCGGTATCACTGGCAAATATGTTCTCCCATGCAGTGGGCTCTCTTGTCATTTTGTTAATGGTTTCTTTTGCTGCACAGAAGCTTTTTATTTTGATGTAATTCAATTTGCTTCTTTTCTCCTTAGTTTCCTTTGTCCCAGGAGATGTATTGGTAAACATATTGCTACATGAGATGTCTGAGATTTTGCTGCCTATGGCTTCTTCTAAGATTTTTATGGTTTCCTGTCTTGCATTTAAGTCTTTTATTCATTATGAGTTTATTCTTGTGTATGGTGTAAGTTGGTAGTCTAGTTTTATTTTTTTGCATGTACCTTTCCAGTTTTCCCCAAGTCCATTTATTGAAGAAACTGTCTTGACTCCATTATGTGCACTTGCCTCCTTTGTCAAATATTAATTGAGCATAATGACTTGGGTCGATTTCTGGGTTCTTTGTTCTGTTCCATTGCTCTATATGCCTGTTCTTGTGCCAGTACCAGGCTGTTTTGAGTACAGAGGCTTTGTAGTATAGCTTGATATCTGGTATTGTGATCCCTCCAACTTTGTTCTTTTTTCTCAAAATAGCTGTGGCTATGCTGGATCTTTGTTGGAGTGTTCATTCTAGATCTGTGAAATATGCCCTTGGTATTTCCATAGGGATTACATTGAATGTTTAGATCGCTTTGGGTAGTATGGACATTTTAATGATATTGATTCTACGAATCCATGAACATGGTACATTCTTCCAGTTGTTTATATCTTCCTCTATCTCCTTTTTCAACATCCTGTAGTTTTCCAAGTACAGGTCTTTTACCTCCTTGGTTAAATTTATTCATAAGTATAGTAATTTTTTTTACAATCGTAAATTAAATGGAATTTTTAAAAGTTTTTCTTTCTGGGGGTTCATTATTGGTGTATAAAAATGCCATAGATTTCTGGGTGTTAATTTTGTATCCTGCTACATTGCCAAATTCATTTATTAAATCTTGTAGTTTTCCGATGGAGTCTTTAGGGTTTTCTATGTGCAATATCATGTGATCTGTAAATAATGACAGTTTTACTTCCTCCTTTCCAATTTGGATGCCTTCTATTTCTTCTTCTTGCCTGATAACTATGGCTAGGGCTTCCAGTACTTTGTTGAACAAAAGTAGTGAAAGTGGGCATCCCTGTCTTGTTCTTGGGCTTAGGGGAAATGGTTTTAGTTTTTGCCCATTGAGTATGATGTTG
This sequence comes from Myotis davidii, assembly GCF_000327345.1. NCBI lineage: Eukaryota > Metazoa > Chordata > Mammalia > Chiroptera > Vespertilionidae > Myotis > Myotis davidii. The sequence goes on from NW_006282377.1 coordinate 75,737, forward strand.
GCTGTAGGTTTGTCATATATGGCTTTTGTTATGTTGAGGTATGATCCCTCTATTCCCACTTTGCTGAGAGTTTTTTGTTTGTTTGTTTGTTTTTTATCAAAAAAGGGTGTTGGATTTTGTCAAATGCTTTCTGTGAATCAATTGATATGATCATGTAATTTTTGTCTTGCAATCTGTTTATGTGATGTATCACATTTATTGATTTGGGAATGTTGTACTAGCCTTGCATCCCTGGGATAAATCCCACTTGGTCGTGGTGTATGACCTCTTTAAAATATTGCTGGATTCTGTTTGCTAATATTTTCTTGAGCATTATAGCATATATGTTTATCAGGGATATTGGGTTTTAATTCCCTTTCTTTGTAGTGTCTTTAACTGGTTTTGGAATTAGGGTAATTATGACCTCAGAGAAAGAACTTCAAAGTGTTACTTCAAATAATGACAGAAGGAAGTAAAACTGTCATTATTCTGGAATTTTTTGGAATAGTTTGAGGAGGATAAGTGTTAGTTTTTCTTTGAATATTTGGTAAAACTCTCCTGTGAAGCTGTTTGGACCAGGGCTTTTGTTTGCTATAAGTTTTTTATTTTATTTAATTTATTTTTTTATTATTGCTTCAATTTCATCAGTAGTTATCAGTCTATTCAGGTCTTTAATTCTTGCTGATTGAGTTTTGGAAGATTGTATTTCTCTAGGAATATGTCCATTTTGTCCAGTTTGTTGGAATGAAGTCATTCCTAATATTTTTACCATCTTTTATATTTCTGTGGGGTCAGTTGTTTCTTCCCCTGCTGGAAGCTATCCATTGTCTACACTATCATGAAAGTGCAACAGGGAACTTGGAAGGCTGATGGACCTTGAGCTTTAGCAAGGGCTAAAAGCTATGCACTAATTGTTCTGTCGTGACAATGGTAGCTCAACAATTTCCTGACCTAAATGGCTTTCACATTCCCCTCTTTTGTTTCTGATTTTGTTTATTTGGGTCCTCTCTCTTTGTTTCTTGATGGCTAGAGGTTCATTAATCCTGTTTATCTTTTCAAAGAACCATTTCTTGTTTTATTGATCTTTTATATTGTTTTTCTCATCACTATGTCATTTATTTCCACTTTGATATTTATTATTTCCTTTCTTCTGCTCACTCTGGGCTTTTCTTATTGTTCTCTTTCTAATTCTTTAATTTGTAGGATTAGATAACTTATCAAAAGTTTTTCTTGTTTTTTTGAGTTAGGCCTGTAGTCCTATGAATTTCCCTCTCAGTACTGCTTTAACTGTGTCGCATAGACTTGGGTTGTTGTGTGTTCATTTTCATTTGTTTCCAGGATTTTTTTATTTCTTCTTTAATCTCTTTGGTAACCCATTCTTTGTTTAATAGCATGCTATTTTGCCTCCATGTGTTTGAATGTTTTTGACTATTTTTATTGTATTTTATTTCAAATTTTATGCCATTGTGATCTGAGAATATGCTTGATATGATTTCAATCTTCTTGAACTTATCATCTTAGTTTGTGTCCTAACATGTGATCTATCTTTAAAAATGTTCCATGTGCACTTGAGAAGAATGTATATTCTGTAACTTTGGGGTGAAATGTTCTGAAAATGTTAATTAATTCCATCTGATCTAGTGTGTTGTTTAGGAGCACTGTTTCCTTGTTGATTTTTGTGTAGAAAATCTATCCAGTGATGTCACAGGGGTGTTAAAGTCCCATACTATCATTATATTTCTGTTGATCTCTTCCTTGATATCCTCCAGAAGTTTTTTTTTCATGTATTTGAATGCTCCTGAATTGAGTGTGTTTATGTTTATCAGAGTCATATCCTCTTGCTGTATTGATCCCTTTAGTATTATAAAATCTCCTTCCTTATCTCTTGTTATGTCCTCCATTTTGAAGTCAATATTTTCAGATATGAGAATTGCTACTCCAGCCTTTCTTTTTTTCATTTCTATTTGCCTGGAAGACTTTTTTTTTCACCCCTTCACTTTCAGTCTGTGTGAGTCCTTTGTTCTGATGTGTGTCTCTTGTAGACAGCATATATATGGGTCATGCTTTCTTATCCATTCAGATACCCTATGGTTTTTGATTGGAGCATTTAATCCATTTACATTTAAGGTTATTATTGATAGGTACCTGTTTGTTGCCATTTTTATTCTTCATGCCTGTGTTCCTCTCTCTTTTTCAATTCCTTCTTTTTACAGCAGTCCCTGTAGTATTTCTTGTATTGCTGGTTTGGTATTACTAAACTCCTTTAGACTGTTTTTGTCTGCGAAGCTTCTAATTTCACCTTCAATTTTGAATGACAGCCTTGCTAGACAGAGTAGTCTTGGATTCAGTTCCTTGCTTTTCATTACTTTGTATACTTTCTGCCACTTCCTTCTGGCCTGAAGTGTTTCTATTGAGAAATTAGTTAACAGTATAATTGAAATTCCATTGTAGGTAACTTTCTGTCTCTCTCTGGCGGCCTTTAAGATTCTTTCTTTGTCTTTAATGTTTGCCATTTTCATTATGATGTGTCTTGGTGTGGGTCCTTTTGGGTTCATCTTGTGTGGGACTCTGTGATTCCTGAACTTGTGTGACTCTTTCCTTCCCTAAGTCAGGGAAGTTTTCTGTCATTTTTTCTTCAAACAGGTTTTCTATTCTTTCCTCAGCTTCTTCTCCTTCTGGCACCCCTATTATGTGGATGTTGTTTTGTTTCATGTTGTTCCAAGTCTCCCTTAAACTCTCCTGCTTTTTAAATTTTTTTTTTCCACTTGTTGTTCTGATTGGGTGTTTTTTCTACTTTGTCTTCTCATTCACTGATTCAGTTCTCAGCTTCTTCTAGTCTACTGTTTAATTCTTCCAGGATGTTATTATTTTTTTTTTTTAAGATCTCACACATTTATTACTGAACCAACCTACTATTTCAGGGGGGAAAAATCAACAGAGCAAAATCACAAGTCCATTAATCTTCCAATTAAAATGCCCCAACTGTCCAGACAGTAGCATCTTTTCAATCATTTAAGGGTGTAGGTAACATGGATACAGCATAAATATGTGGGTCATCTCTCATGTGTGATTCCTCATAGGCCCAGTTTGGTTCTTCTCCAAAATCTCCTCTTCGTGTTGTACCTGATTTTATTACCAGTTTTCATCCGAATCCATTGGGGAATGGGCCAATTCAGCTTTTGTTTCTTGGCCAGGAACCTCTTGATCCTGAAAATCTTCTGGGAAGAAATTGTGAAGGAGAAGTGAACAAGTGCACCTTGATGATGGAGAAAGAGCCAGGATGTTCTTTATTACAGCTATGTCATTCTTCATTTCCCCTTGATTCTTACTCATATTGTTTTTCCATTCAGCACCTTATAATTCTCATTAAGTTGCCTGTAATTCTCACTCAGATCTTTGAGCATTCTTATAACCCTTACTTTGAATTCTTTATCTGACAAATTACTTGCCTCATTATCATTTAGTTCCTTTTCTGGAGATTCTTCCTTTTCTTTCATTTGCAGGTTGTTTCTTTGCCTCCCAATTTTTGCTCTCCCTTTGTATTTATTTCTATGTATTAGACCAAACTGCTATGCCTCCCAAATTTTGTGGGGTGGTAGTAGGTGCTTTGTGTGGGACCCAGTGGTGCAGTCTCTTAGATCTCTTGAGCTGGGTGTTCTAGGAAAGCCCCAATACTTGAGTTATTTGGGTTCTCCTGTTGTAGTTGGGTCTTGAATATTATTCTCCCATTCATGGATGGAGTCTCCTCTCAGGCTGGCTGACTATGTGGCTCACCCCTTGACCACATTGTGTAAGCTGTTATGGAGGTGCTGACCGAACAGAACAGAATACAACAAGACAAAACACAAAACAAAAGAAACAAAACAAAATGTAAACAAGACCTCTATAGCACCAATGAAAGCAACCACTAGAGATGAGACAAGGAAAGAGAAAAGAGAATGACAGAAAAAGGAAAGTAAAAAAATGTGAGGAGAAAACAAAACAAACAAATGAACAAAAAAAGCACAAACAAAAGAACAACAAAAAAGACAGGGCACAATATATAGATACAGAGTTGAAATAAAGAACATAAGAATAAATAATTAGAGAAATAGGGGAAGTAAAATGTTTTAGAATAAAGTGGGGATAAAAGAAATGAAAAGATAAGAAACATGTTTGAAAAGGAAAATTGAAGAGAAAACAGACAGACCTAAAGTAAGAAAAATAAAAAAGATGAGAAAACAGGAAGAAAAGAGGAAGAGAGAAAAGATGTG
>NW_006282377.1:79997-86770 GCF_000327345.1 Myotis davidii
AAAAGTAAGAAAAAAATGAGTAGGAAAAGAGAAGAGGAAAATTAGATATATGAGTGAAACAACAGAGACTAGAATAATAGCAAATCAATGATGCAAATAGATAAAGAAGACAAATTTAAAAAGGGGAAAAAGAAAGGAAAGAGAAAAACTAAAAAAAGAAAAGAGAAGAAAAAAGGGAGGAGAAAAAAGAAAAAAAAAGAAGAAAAGAAAGAGAAGTGATGCTTGTTTCAGTCTAGTTTAATGCCCCATGGGAGCTTGCTTTGGGTGCCACTCTTCTGTTTTCAAATTCTGGGCTTCCTCTTAGGTACGTAGGTGCTAACCATTGTAAGGCACTGTCTTTTGGCTTCCAGCAACCTGCTTGAAGTTACAAGCCATCCACTCATCCACCAATTGTGACTGTCTCCATAGGCCTTGACTGCAAGCAGGAGAGGCCAATCTGCCCTCTAATGTAGGTTTGTTAGCAGCATGGGGCCCAAAACTGGGTCAACAAACTTCCCCTGGTTCCTTGGACTTTGCCTCTGCCTGCTTTTTCTTGCTAGCCAGCTGTCGATCTTAATCACTCAAAAGTCTGTGTCTGAAAGGGCTTTAGGTGGGGGAGGTGCTATTTAGCTATCATGGAATAAGGTGGGTGTGTTTTCCTTTCCCAGAGCTACTCCTCTGTAATAGGCCCAAAATATTACTCTACCATTGGCTGGACAGAGATCCCTGTATGGAGACCAATGGGGTCAGCTGGGACCCTGGAATTTTTATCAATCTGGTTCCAAGAATAATGGGGTGGATGGTGCCTCGTTCAATCCAGTCACTGAGGGCTCCTTGGGACTGTTCAGACCCATAAGCTTGGCCTCTGTCTTTGTTTTCTTTGAAAAGCTCAAAATGCAGGGTGTGGCATGCAGGTATTCTGAGGGTGGAACAACCTATATCAACTGCCCTGTGGCGACTAGGAGCTGCTAGCTTCTCTCAGGATACATGGCCGTTTTGGTTTGGAGCTATATGAACAACCAAATGCAGGACTCCTGGCTACTGCTTTTACATGTCTCCCTTCCCTGCTTCCCACACCAGCCTTCCCTCAGTCCCCTCAAGTCTGCGCCTCTGTCCCTGCACAGAAGTCTCAGGTTAGTAGTTGCAAATGAAGACTCCTGTGCTCTGTGTTTAGAGAGAGGAAAAAAACAAAACTGAAACTGTGACTTTCTTTCCCACTGGTTCTAGCCTGCTGGCTCCAGACTCAGCCACAGCCTATACCTTTCATGGCTGGATGTTACATGTGTTGCAGATCTTGGCTTTGATGCTCTGGGCTGAGAAGCCTAGCCTGGGCTCTGAGCCTCTATGTTCTGAGGGAACAGACTCTCCCATAGTAGGAAGTTCCCTCTTCCCTCTTAGCCCACAGTCCTGGGAGCTGGGTCTGCTCCTCTTGCAACCTCATCCTTCCTACTGATCTCCAGGTGTTTTCTGTGCTTCTTTGATATAAGTCCCCTCCTCAGCTGGATCTCAGTTGGTAATTCCAGGTGAATGATCTCCAATATAGTTGTATTTCCAGACTGTCCCTGGGACAAGGTGCACAATAGGTCTGCCTATTCAGCTGCCATTTTTCCTTCCTCTCTAGTTTGATTTTCAGATTTAATTGTTGATAGATATGTATTTATTGCCATTTTATTGTACATATTTTCTTCTCTTCTTTTCTTTCCTCCTTGTTAGAGTAATCTTGGTTGTAGGTCCTTGTTGTTCATCACTTTGAATATTTCTTGTCACTCCCTTCTGGCCTGCAATGTTTCTGTTGATAAATCAGCTAACGGTCGGTCGTATGAACCCTTCTTTGTAGGCAACTAACTGCTTTTTTCTTGCTGGTTTTAAGATTCTCTCTTTGTCTTTAAGCCTTGGCATTCTAATTATGATGTGTTTTGGTGTGGGCCTCTTTGAGTTCCTCTTGTTTGGCACTCTCTGGGCTTCCTGACTTGTAAGTCTATTTCTTTCACCAAGTAGTGGAAGTTTTATGTCATTATTTTTTCAAATAGATTTTCAATATCTTGCTCTCTCTCTTCTCTTTCTGGCACTCCCATAATGTGAATGTTGGTATGCTTGAAGTTGTCCCAGAGACTCCTTACACTATCTTCATATTTTTAGATTCCCCCACCCCCTTCTGATTGGTTGTTTTTTGCTTCCTTATATTCCAAGACATTGATTTGATTCTCGGAATCCTCTATTGTTAAATGCCTGTGAATTATTCTTTATTTCAGTTAGTGTATTCTTAATTTCTGACTGGTCCTTTTTCATGCCTTTGACATTTCACTAAGATCCTTGAAAGTCTCCCTAAGTCCTTTGACACTTTCCCTTGAAGCTCTCATTAAGATTCTTGAGTAACCTTTATTTGAACTCTATCAGTAGTTTGCTTGCTTCCATTTCTTTCATTTGTAACATGATTCTTTGTCTCTGCATTTTGGCTGCTTCCCCATGTTTGTTTCTATGTATTAGGTAGAGCTGCTATATCTCCTGGAATTGGAGTAGTAGGTGTTCAACAGGGCCCAGTGGCTCAGTTTCCCTAGTCACTTGAGCTGGGCACTCTAGTATGTCCCTGTGTGGGCTATGTGCATAGTCTTATTATAGTTGAGCTTTGATTGCTGTTGTTATCACTGAGAGGAATTGATCTCCAGGCCAATTGGCTGTAAGGATCAGCTATGTCTGCAATGGAAGAACTTCTATGCAGGAGACACCCCTATGGAGTAGGACCAGCTTTAATGGGGCTTTAGTGCTTACTGTGTCTGCCTCTTGAGTGTATCACTTATGGATGCATAAAATTATAATCTGTTATGATCTGAAGCTGTCCACCAGGTGCACTGGCTCTGGGGACTCCTGGGAGGTGCAAAGTCAGCCACTGCCTGGGGCCACCCAGCAGAAGGTACAGAGTGATCTTCAGATGGCTGCTACTTGTATTGAGCTAGGAAGTGCCCAGGCAAGGCCCAGCTGTGAAGCAAGGCAGGCTGGTGCTAGTGCTAGGTCTTGGGCCTCTAAGTGATAGGTTTGGGGCATGCTGACTCCAGCTGCTGCTTGTTTCAGAGATTTTATCAAAGTCTGAAGCCTGAGCCAGGACAGGCCATTCATATGGAAAAACAGCTGCAGACAACTTAGATGGGGCTGTAAATCAGATGGGGTGGCATCTTAAGGAATCACCAGGGTGGAGCAAATAGTTTGGTCCACGCTTATGGAAACTCTAATATGGCTGCCAGTCAGCTCTATGATGGTGGAGGTCCCAGCACAGGAACAATGACACCTGCGATCACCCCTGTCTGGGAGAAAACCATCCCCTGCATTCCTGACCCAATGACAGATAGTCCAGTTCTTTCTGGTAAGTCCCTGGGTTCCTCCAAAGCTACTGCCCAGCCCTGAATTCAGAAGAAGCAGGACCATGTAAGTTCATATGCAGGCCCTTTAAGAGGAACACTTGAGACTCTAGCAACATCTGTGTCACTCAGCCATAATACCTGCTGATTTTTACAGCCTACAGTTACAGAAACTTCTCTTCACAGCTCTGGAACCTTGGGCTGGGGTTCGGGTGTGTGACTGGGACCCCCTGCTTCTCATGGGAAGCCATGGAAATCTCCCTTCTGATTAAAAAAATGTTGCACATGTGAGTTGGACCAGCCTGTTCTGCACCTTTACCCCTCCTACCAATTTCAATGCACTTTCTTCTTTATTTCTCTAGTTGTAAGACTTACATTCAGCCAGCTTTCAGGTAGTTCTGTATGATGGTTGTTTGTATTTTAGGTGTAATTTTGATGTGGTTATGGGAGGCAGTGAGTACAGGCATTTACCTACGCTGCCATCTTGGTTCCTCAATTCACTGTTATTTGTTGGAAAAAACACTGTAGTAATTTTGTTGACATAACTAGATATTATATATCTATAAGTCTACATATTTAAATCCAGGAGTCACCGCTGGTAAACAGTGCTCAGCAAATGATTAGAAAATGGTCACACCAAATCTCATGTGGTAATTGGTTCTGTGTCATGTGGCGTGACTTTCTGCCACAGTTTTAACATGTGCCAGCCTATGCTCTGACATTCGCTAAGCCATGTCCCAGCCCTGTGCATTTGTTTACTCAAGATGACTAGCCAATGCACGCATTTACTAGACCTATTCAGTATACCTTTAAATTACTATAATACACATAGAAAACTTCTGTGAAATTAACCTTTTCATACATACTTAATTTTAATTACACAAATGTGTCTACATAAGTAAAAGCAGGTAAACTAACCAATTGTTGATTTTTTAACATACCCATTAGGCAAACCTGCTTTATTATAGAAAAGATTTTCAATGGATACCGCTTGCCTGAATTATTCACTTATATTGAGGTTTTACTGTACTGTATGATTTCACTTATATGTGGAATCTAAGAAAACAAATGAATAAATGGAGCAAAGCATCAACAGACTCAGAGATATAGAAAACAAGTTGCCAAATGGAATGGGGATGGAGGGGTATAAATTTAACAAAAACACTATTTCAAGTATGTACTTTCATATATATAATTTATCTATTAAAAGTCATTAAAATTTAATCAAATTATATTAAGCTTTTGTGACAGTAATCATGAAAAAGAAGAAAATAATAATATGACTAAAATGGAGACATATTTGCAGATATAGCATAGATGAAAAAGACATGAGAATATTATGAACAATTTTATTACTAACTAGAGGCCTGGTACACAAAAATTTGTGCATTGGGTGGGGGGGTCCCCCTCAGCCCGGCCTGTGCCCTCTTGCAATCTGGGACCCCTCGGGGGTATCCACCTGCTGGTTTAGGCCTGCTCCCCGGGGAATCGAGCCTAAGCTGGCAGTCAGACATCCCTCTGGCAGCTTGGGAGCCCTTGGGGAATGTACACTTGCCAGCGGGGAGCAGGCCTAAACTGCAGTTGGACATCCTTAGTGCTGCTGAGGAGGCGGGAGAGGCTCCCACCACCACTGCTCTATTGGTAGCAGTCAGCTTGGCTTGTGGCTGAGCAGAGCTCCCCCTGTCGGAGTGCAATGACAACCAGGGGGCAGCTCCTTCATTGAGCATCTGCCCCCTGGTGGTCAGTGTGTGTCATAGTGTCCAGTCATTCCCAGTCGTTCTGCTGTTAGGGTCAGTTTGCTGGGAGAGGAGCTGATGGCTATTTTTAGGCTGGCCATGGCCCCCAGCCACCCAAGCTCCCAGTGGAGGCTGGCTCGAAGCAGGTATCTGGGATTTATTTATCTTCTATAATTGAAACTTCGTTGCCTTAAGCGTTCTGCAGCCGGCCAGGGCAGGTGGGAAGCTTGGCTTCCTCCATCACCAGGGCAACCAAGCCTCCTGTATGCTCCAGCTCCATGGCTACAGGCCGCCATCTTGGTTGGGTTAATTTGCATATAGTCACTCTGATTGGCTGGTGGGCGTGGCTTGGGGCATAGCAGAGGTGTGGTCAATTTGCATGTTTCTCTTTTATTAGATTAGATAACATCTAAGAATTATTACTTTTTTCCCTATGATCTCTTGTTTAGGAAACTACCTAAAAAATAACATGTAATTATTTATATAGAGAGGTTCCTTAGCCAGAAAACCAAATTATATGGTTCTTATATAGGTAACCAATAGGTTGTCACCCTCAGAGTTTTTTTCTAGGAAAAAAAAATTCATACTTGTAAGTAAAAGGCTTATTTTCCAAATGCAGTACAGCATCATCCCTTTTTTTTTTTGGCACCTTCCTCTCTCTCTAACCTCTCTAACTCTTGCTTTTCTGTTCCTTTAGCTGGTTTTTCTTTTGGCCTCAGACTGGAATTGTACCCTCAAGCCTCTGTCCACAGCTCTTCCCTTTCCACATGTGAATTTTTCTCCTCTCATGGATTCAATGGTTATCTTTCACTTACTGACCTCCAATCTCCAGCTCCATCTCTGACCTCTAAAGGTTTGTCTAATTATATTTCCAACTGCAGAGTAAACCTAGATCTACATTCCTCCCCCTCTTTTCAAGTCTCCTATCTAGACTCATGGCTGTTGTTACTGCTGATCAGCTTTATCTCCAAAACTTCTCAGGCCACGTGTTCTCCCTTGTACTTCATTTGTCTATTTATCCCTCAGATCTCAGCTTATTGTTCAGCCAGATTGTCCTATGCAGCCTTTGCTGGCTACTCTTACTATTATAATGATGTTTATTTTTTTGGTTAGTTTCTTACACTTAATAGCTGAACCATTCATTTCACTATGTTAATTCTTGTTTGTTCTTTAACTGTTTTAGGGGTGTTTTGTATATTGTCTCTCTAATTGGATGAAAGCCTTTTGTGTGGAGTGGGGGCCATGTCTTCTAATACTAACAGCTAACATTTGTAAGGTACTTATGATGTGCCAGCATCGTTCTAAGTACTTTACATATATTAACTAATTAATTCATAGCCAGCCAATAAGGTAGGTATTATTATCTCTCTTTTAGAGGTTACGAAATAGACACAGAGGGGCTAAGTTGCCCAATTATTCCACAGCTATAAAGTGGTAGAGCTGGGATCTGAACCTAAGACTGGCTCCAGTGTTATGTTCTCATATCCCCTATTATACCTAGAATGAGGCCAAGTAATAAAGACTTGTTGGGTGAACTTGAATTTGGCCTTGGGAATTAGAAGGAAAAAATAGAAGCAGAAAAAGTTGGTGAGCTTAAAGGCAAGGGCCAGGCTAAAGGGTGGAAGTGGAGTTGCAGGGAGGAGGAAGGGTGCAGTGCTTTGGCACCTGTTTTAGCAGTATCATTGCTCAGCTCACTGCAGAGGGA
>NW_006282377.1:86802-88041 GCF_000327345.1 Myotis davidii
CTTCTCAAATGTACTAGTGATGACAAAGACTGGCTGGCATCCATCAGGGTAGCTATAAATACAAGCTGGTGGTTCCATCAGATTATTCACATGTATAAGCCAAGTTCTTTGGTCAGATCCCAAGGAATGGGCTGCTTTCTCTGAAAGGAAACCATTTTGTGTCTTTGATCCCCTCCAAAGTGTTGTCTGAGAGTTTTTCTATTGCCAAGATGGAGAGCTGGTAAAATTGCCTTGTTATTCTATCAAAGTCACCATAACCATTTCAAGTCTCCCTGAGCATTTGGGCACTGATAGTCTTCACTCAGCAAGTACCTGCTGCTCTGGAACACCTGAGCATCCTAACCCCTCCCCGCTTAGCACTATTATTATGTTGTCATATTCATGGATTTTATGGTCTCCAAGGTGACAGTTTGCCATATTAGAGGAGTTAAAGACAATGTCTAAAAGACGTGCCCTGTGAATCCTCTCAGGAAACACATGAATTTTTACAAAGCTCTTTTCTTTTTGAGAAACAAGGTCTAATTGTAATGGAGTAATTTTGCAATATAAGTGAGAGTGGGAACCATAATGCCTAACTTCAGCTCCCCAACTTTGACCTTAAGCAAGTTATCTTTCTTGTGCCTTATTTTCTTTATCTTAAAATGAGGATAATGATTATTTTACTTCATAGGTTTGTTGTAAGAATTAAATGGTCCTAACATGTATAAACACTTAAAAAGTGCATGGCATATAGTGAGCTGGTGCTAGTTATTATTTTGTTGCTGTTGATTGTTAGATGTGGGAGGGGAGAATCATGAGTGTTAGAACCCAGTAATACACACACACACACACACACACACACACACACACACACATCACTCCACAAAGAAGGTGCCTCCTTGATTCCTGGTTCTTAGCACAGGAAGTAGGCTTTGCAGATGATTCCAGTGACTTAAAGAAGCACTAAGCCTTTTGTATATGTTCATTTAAGAACACATTTAATGTTCTGAATATGTAGTACATTCATATAGTTGATTTTTTTTAAGTATGAAAAGGCCTAATATGGAAAGCCTCCCATTCCTGTCCTCCATCTAGCAAGTTTTTCCCTCCCCCCAGAGGCAGCCACTGTTGCTCATTTCATATTTCTTCTAGAGTTTTTTTGTACATATAAAAAGTACTGATAGAGATTATAGAGATTATAATTTTCTTCTTTTTCTAAAAAAAACACACCACAATTGTACTATATTATACATACTTTTT
>NW_006282377.1:90168-91482 GCF_000327345.1 Myotis davidii
ATAATTTTGAGGAAGATAAAGGAAAATATATTATGTAATGTGGACTTTTAAAAATAGAACTGGAGGGTTTTGGGTCCTAGCTCTGCTACTAAATTGCTCTATAACTTTGCACAAATTGCTTATGGAATGAAATAAATACTATTATAAAACAGGATGTTAAATCTTTTTATTGCAATGGTTTAAAATAATTGAAATAAATACATGGAATAGAAAGGTTAAATAGATATTGGTTTTCCATGTAGGCACAGTTAGTTGTGCGGTAGGCAGTTAAACAGATATGAGCAGAGCAAGGATGATGGGCTAGGAACAGAAGGTCACCAGGGTAGAAAGCCCCAGGTGCCTATCAACAGATAATTGTAGAGTAGGACCTCATCCCCAGGATGATCTTTCCTCCCTTAGCATATCACTGGTTGTGTGGTTTAGATTCCCTGACCTTTCCTTCCTAGAGATAATATCTAGGCCTCAATTCTATTTAGTTTCAGGCCCAGAAAAGCAGCAAAACCAGACAAGGGGCACCAAGGCTAACCTCAGGACCAGCTACATTGACTAATGACCCTCTGTCCTGGTGCGACCAGTCAGTGGAAACCCTGACCCTGAAAGGACACACCTGGAAATATTCTATTGAGAATATTGAAGGAGGACCTGAAAGGGCGAGGACTACGCCCTCCATCTTACCCTGGGTCCTCCATTTTTGGGCAGAGCCATGTGCTCGGCAAGGCTTCTTCCCGGAAGCCCAGGCCTCTGCTAGCCACACCCAAGATTTCTCTGGACTAACCAATGATAATCAAGGGAAGTGCACGCCATGGAGATGACCACATCCTATGTAACGAGACACTGACTTGCGCCTGGCCAATCGGCAGGACCCACAGTCACCTCTCCACCCCTTGCTCCACCCCCCTATAAAACTCCTCTTCCCATGGACTAGCTTTCTCTCTGCCACTTGGCTTGCTGTTGTGTCAGTGAGTGTGGTGGATGGGGAGCTCGAGCTAGCTCGAAATAAAGGACTCTTTGCTTTTGCATCGGACTCACTGGCTCCCTGGTAGGCACTTGGGAATCTTGAAATCTGGGCATAACAGACCCAGTATACTCTCGCTCCTGGGAGCGCACCTACAACTTTCCCCTCCTGGCCTCCATCCCCCCTGGTGTGAGACCTTCACCTTCCTCATTTCTAGGCTCCAAGGGCCCTTCCTTTGCCTCTACAACTTGTTTCCTAAGCCCATTTCTTCTATGAATTACTTCTTCTACTTCTATGATTTTTCTAAATAAATGTTAAAGTTGGACTCTTGGCTCTGAATTCTTTCCTAGCCAGAACTC
>NW_006282377.1:91730-93835 GCF_000327345.1 Myotis davidii
CAACAGCTGGAAGTTTCAAATGACCCATTGAAGATCAGTGTATAGTTATATATGCAACTTCAAATTAATACTTTCTTTGAGCTGTTTAAAATAATCAGGCAGTAGGCCAAAAATAAAATAAAATAAAATAAAATAAAATAAAATAACATGCTCTCTGCTTTACCTTTTACTTAGGGCTTATAGTAAGAGCAGGGTTGGAGCTGATGAGATGGAAGGTTGTAGAGTTTGTGAGAGAGTATTTTATTTGACTACAGACAAAGGCTGGGGATATGTGGACCAAGATAATGAGTCCGCTCTGAAAGATAAGCAGGAGTCCATAATAAGGAAGCAGGTGCAGTTGGGTAAGGTTTTGGTGGGTACTTGAATTTTAAAAATGAATTCATGAGGCAATATTGTTGAGTTCAAAAGCCAAAACATCAAACTGACCAGAGTGAAAAATAACATGGGTCCTAGCCTGGCTCTGCTGTCACATGGATGACTGGACTTTATTTTCAGGTTTGCTTAATAGTTCATGTTACTTATTGTATTTGTAAGACATGAAATGTCTTCATTTAATTTTCCTAAAAAATACCCCATGAGAATAAAATTACATATTTTTGATGAATATTTATACTTATCCTATATAATAACATCCCAGCTACCAAAATGGCAGAATGACCAGAATGACCAGAGACCAGAATGACCACAGCCCCTCATCCCGGCCAGCCCCACCCCCCAGCAGGAACCCCCACCCCGATCTGGGACCCCCATCAGGGCAGGTTGCCTGGCCCCCACCTGTGCAGTGGGCCTCTATCCTACATAATAAAAGGGTAATATGCAAATTACCCTAACAGCAGAGCGACTGGGAATCACTGGTCACTATGACACACACTGACCACCAGGGGGCAGACGCTTAATGCATGAGCTGCCATCTGGTGGTCAGGGCGCTCTCACATGGGGAGCTCTGCTCAGCAACAAGCCAGGCTGAGAACCAGGGATGGATGGTAGGGGATGTGGATAGTGCCAGGCCAAGGACCCTGCCCCACCTGTTGCCCCACACAGAGGGCGATCTGTGGTGGGGTTGGGGCTGGCAAGCAGGAAAGACCTCTTGGTCCCTTCCTCCGGCCATCAGGCTCCAAGGCTTCGATCACCCGATGGCGAATGGGGAACTGAGGGTGAGTGGCAGCGAGGGGGTGTAGGGAGCACGGGGCCGGCTGCAGGCAGCCTGGGAAGATGGACCTGATTGCAGGCCAGGCCTAGGGACCATACTCATACACGAATTTCATGCGTCTGGCCTCTAGTTTATTATAAGAACACTAGAGGCCCGGTGCACAAAAATGTGTGCACTCGGTGGGGAAAGGAGGGATTCTTCAGCCCAGCCTGTGCCCTCTCGCAGTCTGGGACCCCTAGGGAGATAACGCCCTGCTGGCTTAGCACTGCTCCCGGGTGGCAGAGGGCAGGCCCAATCCCTAGGTGCAGCCCCTGGTCAGGCTCAGAGCAGGGCCGATTGGAGAGGTGGGGCACCGCCCCCTGTCATGCACAGAGCAGGGTGGATTGGGAGGTTGAGATGCCACCCTCAGTCATGCTCAGGTTAGGGCTGATTGGGGGGTTGGGGCACTGCCCCCTGTCACACTCAAGGCAGGGTCAATGGGGAGGTTGCGGCACCACCCCGTCACGCACAGAGCAGGGTCGATCAGGGGGTTGAGGAGCTCCCCCCTGTCATTCACAGAGTAGGGCTGATAGGGGAGTTGGCACACCGCCCCCTGTCACACACTGAGCAGGGCGGATCAGGGGGTTGGGGCGCCACCACTGTCACACTCAGGGCAGAGCTGATGGGGAGTTTATGGCTCTATCCCATCACACACAGAGCAGGGCCCGCGGGGGGAGGGGTGTTGGGGCACCGCCCTCTATCACCCACAGAGCAGGGCTAATCAGGGGGTTGGAGCGCCGCCACTCTCACACTCAGGGCAGGGCCGATGGAGAGGTTATGGCTCTACCCTGTCACACAGAGCACGGCCCATGGGGTGGGGGTTGGGGCACCCTGTCACACACACAGCCGCAGGGTGATCAGGGGGTTGGGGAGCTCCCCCTTATCAGGCACAGAGCAGGGCCGATTAGGAGGTTGT
>NW_006282377.1:94727-101822 GCF_000327345.1 Myotis davidii
TAGGTTAGGCAGGGATGGGCAAACTTTTTGACTTGAGAGCCACAATGGGTTCTTAAACTGGACTGGAGGGCCGGAACAAAAGCATGGATGGAGTGTTTGCGTGAACTAATATAAATTCAAAGTAAACATCATTACACTGCTTTGAGTTCTCAGTGTTTTGTTTTTTTTTTTTTTTTCATTTAATATCATCTATTCAGTTTCCCACATTTACTTCCTTACAATATTTGTTTTCTAGGGCTACTACAACAAATTACCACAAACTGGGTGACTTTAAACAACAGAACTTTATTCTCTCACAGCTCTGGTGGTCAGAAGTTCAAGATTAAGCAGTCTCTCTCTGGAGGCTCTGGGGGAGAATCCTCCCTTGTGTCTTCCAGCTTCCTGTGGCTCTAGATGGTTTTGGCTTGTGGCAGCATAAGTCCAATCTCTGTCTCCATCCTTACTTGGCCTCTTCTGTTTCTATATCTTCTTTTCTGCCTCTTACTAGGGCACTTGTCTTTGAATTTAGGACTCAATGTGATCCAGGAAGATCTCATCTTGAGATCCTTAATTATATCTGCAAAGACCCTTATTCCAAATAAGGTGACAGTATGAGGTTCTGAGTGTGCCACTGGAAAGGGACTGGGCTCAAGGCAGGTCTGCCCCAACATGGTATGGAATGTATGGGTCCTTGACTTTGTGCAGGAAAAATTTCACAACTTTGTCCAGGTGATTTTTGAGAGTACATTTATTAAAGCTGAGACAGTGAAACAAAGTAAGAGCATAAGATGGAAGAAGCATGGTCATAGAAACAGGAGTGAACCTAGGTGAGGCTGTGTTGGCCCTTTAGAACGAAAGTTACAGAGGCAGAAGAAGTGAGCCAGCTGGACTGCATGGACTCAGGAAAGAAGTTATAAAGGCAAAAGGAGGGTCCTTGGAGACAGGTTTAGGAGGTTAGCCCAGGATGAGCTGTCACTACCCCCTGCTTCCCTTGTTGCAAGTCTCATAAGGGCCCTTAGAGCTTAGGCAGAAGAAAGCAGAGATACCAGTCTGAGGAAGGAAAGGGGGAGGGGAAGGTGCAGGTGTACTCCATGGAGAGCACAAACAGGATCCTTTGTCTTAAGGATTTTTATCTGTTTTCTAAAGACAGGAATTTTAGGGGAGGTCGCAAGGGAGATTCTCAATAGAATATTCATCAGCTTTCCAGATGTGTCCTTTGATATGCTGATGCATCAAAATGAGCATATAGAGGGATCAGGGTCATTTTATGGTCAGTTTCATCTTCAAAGAATGTCACCCAAGAAGGACTGGACAGATGCAGGTCTGTACTGGCATGGTCTGAAATGTGTAAACCATTTGCTCCTAAGTGTTCTTGGTTAGGGAAGATATGACCTTGTGATATATTATCTGGCTGTATATTGCTCGATTGTGTGTTTGGCTGTCTCAGTTTCCCTATTCCACTTGCCAAGGAAATTTCCTAGCTTCTTACTAACCTGCCTCAAGTGGATGTATCTTTTGGGGGCAGCAATTCAACCCACTACTACATATTAGTAGCTATGGAGTATTCCTTCCTATTAAATATGTTGGCCAATTCAGTTCTTTTCAACTTTTTGCTAATACGAATAACAGCTCTAAACAGATTGTATATGAAAATGCTATGAAACAGTGCTAGTATTTTCCTTGTGGGCTATTTTCATCAATGGTGAGAATAGTTTTCTAACTCTTTTAATATCCTGCAAGAATGTGATCCAGAAAGATTGGAATGCTTTGCAATAAATGAAATAACTGAAAGAAAGAGAGAGTGAATATGAATGAATTTAGTGAATTGTTTCAGTGTCTGACAGGAGGGAAACATATAACAAGTGAAGAATTATATGCAGAACACCAAGATCTCAGAGAGAACCAAGATAATGACCCGACCGCCTTATCTTTCTTATGATGCCATTTTATCCCACACAGATCTTTTGGTGCATTTTCAGGGACTGGCAGCGAAGAAGGTGGTTACCTGATCTGTAATGGAGCCTTAAATGCAATGAGGATACGGGCTTCAGCACTCGCTTCTGATCAGTAGTAAACTGGAATGTGGTAAAGGTGAAATAATTTCTTTACAAGGCCTAAATCATACTGAATGGGAGATTGCTTTCCCCTAAATAGCCTGAATTTGACTTCAGTTTCTTCACCTGCCAAAAGGGGACTGTATTAGTCTGGGCTCTCCAGAGAAATAGAATATATATATTGTTTCAGTGTCTGACAGGAGGGAAATATACAACTGAGAAGTTAGCTGTATACAGAATACTGAGGCAGGTTAGGGAAAATTCCCAACAAGGGGAATGAGGTCATAGAATCAGACATCACAGACCAATAAACCAATAGGTCTTCTCATCAAAGCCCCCACATCCACTTATGATCAAAAGGAAAACAGTTTATGGCAAGAAACTCATGTGGGATCACAGAAGTCAACAACAATAAGGACTGGCTAAAATCAGTTCCACCCACAATGGAGGAAAAATTGACCAGAGACTGATCCCAACGCTCATTATACCATCATTGTAATTAAATCTGATACCATAAATAGAAGGGGGCGAGGGGACCAATGCTATGACATTTCCCAAACGAACCATATTAGGAACAAGACCTACACCTCCCAACCAGAAGGCAGAATCAGAATTTTGTGCCACAAAGTTCAGAAAAAATCCACCCTTGGAAATAGAAAATCCCAAGAACTGACTGTTCATGTGTGCAACTCACTGGCAAGTTCACCTGCGTCCACTTAGATGTGTACTTTTGCTTCTTTCACAGCAGTGCATCCTAGCCTCTATGTCTCTCTCTGAATAAAATTTGCTTTTACTCTCACTTGAACTCTCACTCAGACATGTTCTTGAATTCTTTCCTGAGAAAGTCAAGAGCATGGAGATACTGGACCCTGCTGGTGCAGGGCCAGCCCCCAGCATGGAACAGGTCTGGTGACAATACCAAAGCCTGGAGAAAAGGTAATGACCAGACTGCTGTTTTATCTTTCCTATGATGCCACTCCATCCCATATAAATCTTTTGGTAATATATATCTATATCTATATCTATGTCTATCTATATCTATTTCTCTATATCTATATCTACATCTATATATCTATATATCTATATATCTACATATCTATATATAATAAGCATTTTACTTTATACAAATATTTATTATAACTATAACAAATAACTATTTATTATAAGGAATTGGCTCACATGATTATGGAGGCTGAAAAGTCCTAAAGTCTGTAGTCAGCAAGCTGGAAACCCAGGAGAGTGGATGGTGTAAGTTCTAGTCCACAGGCAGGAGAAGATATGTCACAGCTCAACAGTCAAGCAGACAGCCCTTTTCTCTTACTCAGCCTTTTTGTTCTACTCAGATCTTCATTTAATTGGATAAAGCCCACACACACTAGGAAGGACAATCTGGTTTATTCAGTTTATTGATTCAAATATTAATCTCATCCAGAAACACCCTCACTGACATACCCAGAATAATGTTTGACCAAATGTCTTGGCATCCTATGGCTTAGTAAAGTTGACACATAAAATTAACCATCATAGGGACCAAAAAAAGTATGTTCTTCCTTTTTTCAAAACTTCTACTCAGGGAGAAAGGCATAGGATGGAGGGTGATAGGGAAAGTTATTAATGAGATTGGGGTTGCCACAGTCAAATAATTATAAGACAGAGGACTTAAAAACCAAAAAGAAGTGAACATTCTTTAAATTCTAAAGACTCTAAGGCCTATTATCTATTCCAACTGCTATAACAAAATACCATATACTGGGTGGCTTAATGAACAGAATTAATTTTTTTCACAGTTCTGAAGGCTGGAAGGCCAAGGTTAAAGTCCAGCAGGGTCAGTTTCTGGTGAGGCCTTTCTTCCTGTTTTGTAGATGGCCACCTTCTCTATGTATCCCCACATGGCCTTCTTCTGTACATATGTACTCCTGGTGTCTCTTCCCTCTTAAGGGGACATCAGTCTGAATTAGGGCCCCATTCTTATGACTTCATTTAACCTTAATTACCTCCCTAAAGGCCCTGTCTCCAAATACCTTGGAGGTTAGGGCTTTAACATGAATTTGGGAAGAGGGCACAATTCAGTCTATAGCAGCTACCCTTCTTTTTATCTCCCTGGAACAGAAGATGCTATATCTAGTATTTATGGTATAGTCATGGCTTCCTCCAGCCCTAAACCTCATAAAGGGAAAAATGATGAGGTTTAAAGGGCCTCATTATAATGAAAGGCAATGACTATCACCCTAATCGCTAGTATTATCATTATCACTTTTATCCTGAGACATTAAGAACTGTTCATAACACATTTGCTGGTTCACAGAGAACTCAAAAAATCAATTTATTCAGCATTGTTTATTAAGCATCTTTGCACTTGACTAGTTATTTTGACGAGGAGAGCACAAAGCTGAATGTGACAACCCTGCCTTCAAAGTATTCCAATTCTATAGGAGTGTTTTAACATATATGCACTCACACATCTCTAGAATATAAAATAGAAAGTGATCAATGTAATGGAAGAAGTAATAGAATATGCTATGGGGTTTTGGAAGAGTGATAAATAGTTAATAGTCATTATACTTTATTGAGCATTTATCATGTGTTTGGCAGTTAGCTTAATCATGGTTCTCAGTTTTCAGGATCTTAAATTATGATAGACAAAAATTCAACTCATATACTAAGTACTGTATGCATCAATGGGTAAAACATTATGAATGGTACAATCTCAGATGCAAAGATGATTAAGATGTGTCCTGTCTTCTAGAAACTCATAGTATAAATAAGAAAATATACGAATAGATGGCCAGCAGAACAAATTGCAACAGAAAGAAAGAGAAAGGAAGAAAGAAAGAAAGGAAGAAGGAAAGAAGGAAAGAAAGGAAGAAAGAGAAAGAAAGAAAAAAAAGAAAGAGAAAGGAAGAAAGAAAGAACGGAAGAAGGAAAGAAGGAAAGAAAGGAAGAAAGAGAAAGAAAGAAAAAAAAGAAAGAGAAAGGAAGAAAGAAAGAAAGAGAAAGAAGGAAAGAAAGAGAAAGTAAGAAAGAAAAAGAAAGAAAGAAGGAAGGAAGGAAGGAAGGAAGGAAGGAAGGAAGCAAGGAAGGAAGGAAGAAAAGAAGGAAGGAAGGAAGGAAGGAAGGAAGAAAGAAAGGAAGAAACCTCATTCTCTACTGGCCAGAGAATTCTCTTAGGAATGGCAGGGCAAATAAATCTGTATCTGTGCTTGGAAACTTGGAAAGTAACCATGTTTGGTTAGAGAAGCTCTATGTAGTAGTATCTTGCAGAAAAGCCACAGATTTGCTTTGAGTGACTTGGTGGTTGGTGGTCAGGTGCCTGATAAAGTTGGGAGAGAAGATAGGAGCTGGGTCACACATATCAACACCCATTGGCGGGCAATTTTGCAGTGAGACCGAGGACTGATAATCATTCAGCCCACGACTAAACTGTGGGAAGGAGAGGGAAAGTAGAGAGAGGTTTAATACAGTGGTCAAAATTACTAGTGTGAACACAGGGGCTCTTACCCAGGCCAGACCTTGTTCTCCCACCCCTCTCAACTAGAGGGAGGGTAGGGGAAATCCCTTGCTATTTAGTGTTGTTTGTGACCAGGAGAGACAGTCCTTTTTACTAGGCAAAGAGGCAGCTGGAACCCCGGTATCATTCTGTACTTTCTGGTGTAAAAGTAGGAAGAGGGAGTGATGATAAATGGATTAAGAAACAGATTTGAAAATAATGGTGGTGGTGGTGGGGTGATGTACCCTGATAGAATGGTAGAAACAGGAACAACTAAAGTATTGAGTACCTGCTTTATAAAGTTGTTATCTCATTTAACTCTCCAGTGACCAGGTAGACCTTGATGTGGGTAGAAATAGGTTTCCAGAGTAGAGGTGCAGCAACTTGCTCAAGCTCTCCTAAGCAGCAGCAGCAGCAGCAGCAGCAGCAGCAGAGCTGAGCATGGAGCCTGCTTCTCTCTAGTGAGCACTGAATCATCCCCATCATTTTTCTACTTGCCTGGTTTGAGGGCGAAAGCCCTCAACTAAACCCCAACCAGGTGCCTTTCCTGCCTGGGCCAGCCCTTCCTGGTGGCAACAGGAAGAGAATGAAAGTTTGGGAAGTGAATTTTCACATTTCTTTCCTAAGAAGCTTGAATAATGATGGCCTATATCCCATTATGGAGGAGTGCTCTTTAGTAATAGGACTGCTCCCTTGCTCAGCGGCACGGAATTCAAAGGCGCAGTTTCCAGAGCACCCAGAGCACCCAGCGCCCAGCGGGCACAAGCTGGATGGAGAGACTGGGTGGGGCCTCGCGGGAGGGGAAGGGAGGGGGAGGGTACGTGTGTGGGCGGGGAGGAGCCACTGTGACCTGCCTGGGTTCCTCCCCTCTCTGGGCACTGTGATGCTGAAGAGCAGCTGCTGGATGAGCAAGCCTGTCCTGTCCCCAGCCCCCTCCCGCCCAGTGTGTCACAACAGCAGACACGGCTGTATCTGGAGCAGTTGGGGTGAGCAGGCCAGCTAGGAGGCGAGCAGAAGTGCGCAGCTGAGATGGTGAGTCTGCAGCGTAGGGGCTGGGGAGGGGCAGGCACCCAGCCTAGGGCCACATCTATGTGGGGGCTATCGGATCCATCACTTTGGATCAGTAGAGCTCGAAGTCTCCTGGGGGTGTTAATTCAGGGTGGTGGGACCAATGGAGCTTTGTGCACATGAGAGAAGTGGGGGAGTACATAGGGAGCCCAGTACAGGGCAGAGAAAATTCTGAGGGAGCCCCAGATGGACAGCTCAGGGACCAGAATGAGGGGGGAAGGGGCAGTCCAAGATTCCAGATGGGTGGGCCCTCGGTTGGGGGAGTGGGCACAGTGAGCTCACCATCCCCAACCAACCACGAGTATCATTGTCCCAGAATGTGACAGGAGACTTAGGGCATCACGGTCACTTCAAGCTTGGGGTAGTTCTCCTTTCCTGTCCCCACGATCTGGCTTGGGTTTGGGCCACTTACAATT
Organism: Myotis davidii; assembly: GCF_000327345.1. NCBI lineage: Eukaryota > Metazoa > Chordata > Mammalia > Chiroptera > Vespertilionidae > Myotis > Myotis davidii. The sequence continues at coordinate 101,732 of NW_006282377.1, forward strand.
TGAGCTTGCTCAGCTTCCCAGCACTTGGAACCCACGCCAACTCCCCAGTTTTTCTAGCAGTCAGTCAGAAGGACTTTGGCACACAGGTAGC
>NW_006282377.1:101845-103921 GCF_000327345.1 Myotis davidii
CAGAGGGGACCAGACTTCTTGTTTTGTTTCCTACCTGGCTTAGGGGGCTTAGCAGAGGCCTGGCCCTCCACACTGCATCTGTCTCCTTTCATAGTCTTGGATCTTACTTGCTCGGGAGGAGGCCTCTCCACATTTCTAATTTCACCCTCTAGAATCTCTCCCTTTACCCCCAAAATTGGGGTGGGTAATAGCCACCTCCAATCCACTTCTATGACTGCTTGGGAACCCAGAATCTCCTGGTCCAGAGTTGTGGTATTTTAGCAGTAGCGAGGTGGGTTGGAAAAGTTGGGTTGGGGAGGAGGACAGACTAAACATGTTCCTGAGACCAAGATCAGGTTCTTTGGCACTCTTGTTCAGGTGTCAATGACAAAGCAGGCCAAGGGGAGAACTTCCCCACTTCACCTGGCTTCTGCTCAATTTGGAAAGTGCCCAGAGCCTTCTGGCTCTGGCCCCAGTTTTGCTGTTTCTAGCTCCAGATTGGTTCAGCACCCTCCCTCTTCTGAGCATGCTCATGGATACACCTTAGAGACTTAAGAACTCAGGGATATTCAGGAAAGTGGCTAGAGGAATCCATTTTTTGCCTGAGGCCCCATATGCAGAACCATAGGAGGAACCCAGACTGGGAGTTCAGAATTTTGGCTTCTGACTCTGTAACTACCTGTGTAATTTCAAGAAGGTCACTTAACTTCTCTGGACTGTTTTTTTTTCTCACCTACAATATGAAGAAGGATTATGGTTCAGATTTGCAAAAGTTTGCTTTTAAACTTTTTATTACACAGAATTTCAAACATATTGAAAAGAGGGAAATGGTATAATGTACTTTTATATATAAACATTCAATTTCAAATATTACCTACTTATAAGTATTGCTTAATTTATTGTCCTTTCCCTCCCCATTATTTTGAAGCATAGGCATCATGCTCAAGATTTTATATTTAATATTTATAATATCTAGCATTAGCAAGTGCTTTAGAATTTTCAAAGTGCTTCCTTTTACATATTTTACATATTTTAATTTTTACCTGAACATCATAGTGACTCTCAAAGTGGAGCCTAAAGACTCTCAGGGGAGCCAAGGATAATAATCTAGCCCTCTGAGCAAACTTTGATTGTATTCAACAGGCAAGTTTCTGAAAACACCTGGAAAATAAAAAAAATTAAACAATAAAACTTTATTTAAATGTGCTAAAGAATTCGCATATTAAAAAACTATGGTTGAATATTTTGAGAGAATATATCTTTTACTTATTTTGAAACATTGATTTTTATATAGTAGGTTCTATTTAGAATATTCAATTGCATGGACAGCATTGTCTTTTTTTCTTTATTGATTAAGGTATTACATATATGTCCTTATTCCCCCATTGCCCCCCCCCCCACACCCCTACTCATGCCCTCACCCCCCTGGTGTCTGTGTCCATTGGTTAGGCTTATATGCATGCATACAAGTCCTTTGGTTGATCTCTCCCCCTTTCCCCTCCCCTCCCCTACTTTCCCTCTGAGATTTGACAGTGATCAATGCTTCTCTGTCTCTGTTTTTGTTCATCAGTTTATGTTGTTTATTATATTCCACAAATGAGTGAGATCATGCGATATTTATCTTTCTCTGACTGGCTTATTTCACTTAGCATAATGCTCTCCAGTTCCATCCATGCTGTTGCAAATGGTAAGAATGCCTTCTTTTTTACTGCAGCACAGTATTCCATTGTGCAGATGTACCACAGTTTTCTAATCCACTCATCTGCTGATGGGTACTGGCTATTTTCAAATCTTAGCTATGGTGAATTATGCTGTTATGAACACAGGGGTGCATATATACTTTTTGATGGGTGTTTCTAGTTTCTTGGGATATATTCCTAGAAGTGGGATCACTGGGTCCAATGGGAGTTCCATTTTTAGTTTTTTGAGGAAACTCCATAGTGTTCTCCACAGTGGCTGCACCAGTCTGCATCCCCAATAGCAGTGCATGTGGGTTCCTCTTTCTCCACATCCTCGCCAGCACTTGTTGTTTGTTGATTTGTTGATGGTAGCCATTCTGACAGGTGTGAGTGAAAACTCATTGTCGTTTTGATTTTC
>NW_006282377.1:104221-111768 GCF_000327345.1 Myotis davidii
AATTTTCCCAGCACCATTTATTGAAGAGACTATCTTGGCTCCATTGTATGTTCTTGCCTCCTTTGTCAAATATTAATTGAGCATAGAGATTTGGGTCAATTTCTGGGCTCTCTATTTTATTCCATTGATCTATATGTCTGTTCTTGTGCCAGTACCAGGCAGTTTTGAGAACAGTGGCTTTGTAATACAGCTTAATATACGGTATTGAGATCCCTCCTACTTTGTTCTTATTTCTCAGGATTGCGGCAGCTATTCGGGGTCTTTTTTTAATTCCAGATGGATTTTTGGAGAGTTCGTTCTAGGTCTGTGAAATATGCTGTTGGTATTTTAATGGGGAGTGCATTGACTCTATAGATTGCTTTGTGAAGTATGGTCATTTTAACGATGTCGGTTCTACCAATCCATGAACACGGTATGTTCTTTCATCTGTTTACGTCTTCCTCTATATCTTTTTTCAACGTCCTGTAGTTTTCCGAGTAGAGGACTTTTACCTCCTTAGTTAAGTTTATTCCTCGGTATCTTAATTTTATGGTGCAATGGTAAATGGGATTTTTTTTTAAATCTCTCTTTCTATAAGTTCACTATTGGTGTATAAAAATGCCATAGATTTCTTGGTGTTAATTTTGTATCCCGCTACATTGCTGAATTCATTTATTAAGTCTAATAATTTTTTTGATAGAGTCTTTAGGGTTTCCTATCTACAATATCATGTCATCCATGAATAATGACAGTTTTACTTCTTCTTTTCCAATTTGGATACCTTTTATTTCTTCTTCTTGTCTAATTGCTATGGCTAGCACTTCCAGTACTATGTTGAACAGGAGTGGTGAAAGTCGGCATCCCTGTCTCATTCCTGTTCTTAGGGGAAATGATTTTAATTTTTTCCCATTGATTATGATGTTGGCTATAGGTTTTTCATATAAGGCTTTTATTATGTTGAGGTATGATCCCTCTATTCCCATTTTGCTGAGGGCTTTTATCAAGAAAGGGTGCTGAATTTTGTCAATTGCTTTTTCTGCATCAATTGACATGACTCTGATTTTTGCCTCTCAATTTGTTTATGTGATGTGTCACATTTATTGATTTGCGGATATTATACTATCCTTGCATCCCTGGGGTAAATTCTACTTGGTCATGGTGTATGATCTTTTTGATGTAATGCTGGATTCGATTTGCTAGAATCTTGTTGAGGATTTTGGCATCTATGTTCATGAGGGATATTGGCCTGTAATCCTCTTTCATTGTGTTGTCTTTATCTGGTTTTGGTGGCAGCATTGTTTTGATGGGAAAATATTTTTTATTGACCTTTCCCACTCACAGAACCCCTTTTTAAATGATACATCTATAAACCTAGACCACAAGAATTCCACCCTTGCAGAAAGAACTTTACCTCATGAGGTTGGGGGTAGGGAGGTGGAGGCTGCCTCTCTGTTAAGGAGTATTAAATCCAGCATTTGTATAGGTTTTGGCTAAGAAATCTATAACTAACCCTATAACTGGGCATTCCCATCTGCTCTCAGTGTCCCTCTAGAAGCAGTTCTTCAGGAACTAAGACTGACACTTTTTTGGGGAAGTGGTGTGGAGAACCCTGGCCAGATGCCCTGAGCCAAGCCTATGTCAATGATACCAGACTTCAGAGAAAGTGTCTGGTGAAGGGGAGGTGACAGCATGTATAACACAGTCTCCTTAACTGCATTCCTTCTGGACTGGAGAGCACCAGCTGAATTTAGATGGGAATAGGTATCAAATGGCAACGAATAGCCTGTCTCCTACAACAGGCAGTTAAAGGGCAGAGAGTTTTGGGGGCAAGATAGACACTACTTCTGTCTCTGGTCCTTTGCAATCTGCCCCTGTGTAGGCAGGCATGGCTGAGTTCTGCAGGGTCTGTACTTATATTCTGACCTCAGAGCACTGCTTGAGATTTCCAAAGGGGTGCTGGTCATTGCTGCATCCTTCGTCCCCGTCACGAAGTGCAAGTTCTTATAGATTTCACTGCCTACATGCCTCTGAGCAGTGGAGGGGCCTGATAAGCAGAGCTCTTTCGGGCCATGGCTGGGGCAAAGGTGCTGGGTACATTTTCATAGGAAGATACTAGGGAAGGTTTATGCTGATGTTGAAGGGTTCTTTCAGAGTGGGCTCTGGTGACCTTGAAAGGAAGATGTAAGTTAAAAATAATTTTCAAGGAGAAAATAGCTATTGAATATAGGGCCAGTGATAGGGGATGAGTAGGAGTATGTGGCACTCTTGTGGGGAGAAAGTAGACCAACTGCTCCTTTTCTCTTTGGCCACCACGGGTCTGACAATGCTGTGTCTGCAGCCTTGACATTTCCCCTGTCAGTGTCTTCCCGTTAGAATTTCTCCCACATAATGAGCTATGGAAGAGAATAGGAAAACAAAGTGGGCACAGTGTAAAGTAGATTCACACTCCTTAACTATCTCCTACACTTGTACCTAATGTCAGTTAAAGCTCAAGTGACTTCTGACATCACTGGGTCTCCTGCAGAGAGTGTACTTACCCTTGCCATTCCTAATGTTGGTCTATCAGTGGTCGGCAAACTCATTAGTCAACAGAGCCAAATATCAACAGTACAACGATTGAAATTTCTTTTGAGAACCAAATTTTTAAACTTAAACTATATAGGTAGGTACATTGTTATTAACTTAATTAGGGTACTCCTAAGGCTTAGGAAGAGCCACACTCAAGGGGCCAAAGAGCTGCATGTGGCTCACGAGCCACAGTTTGCCGATCACGGGTCTATATCATCCCTACTACTGCTGTAACTGCAGAGCTACCTTCACTAATGATGTGAATTTAGGCTGATTCCTTGTTCTTGCTGTTTCTGATTTGCTATCTATTCTTTGTTCCGATTAATTTCAAAGGGTTGTAATTGAAGGGTTTTGAGCAGAAATAATTCAAATAATTTTGATGAGTCACATTTCTCCCTCTGTGACACTGTTGGAGCTATGTTTTACTTGACATCTGACCTAGACACTAAAGTTTAGGTGATTTATTATCCCAGTCTGACAACTAGAAATAATTTGCTGTAATAATATGCTTCCTGAAAGCCATACAGTTGGTCAGAGATATGTGGACTGGTCTCAGGTTTTCACATGGCGTATAGTACTGGCCTGTATCAGTTCCTTTCCTAGATAATGTGCCAGTTAGACTATTTTGTGATACTTCAAGAATGATTATTAAATCTACAAAGCCACCTTCTAGAGAGGACTGTGATTAGCTGATCTTAATCCTTTGAAGAGAAAGCAAAAGGAAATAACTAGTATTAAAATAGAAATAATATAAGATTGCCATAGGGAAAGGTTTCTTGCAGTATAATTATAAAGGTTGTAGAGTTTCTTTTTTTGACATTCTATAGAACATAGGCCCCTTTTCCTGTGGAGAATGGTCGTAGGTAGCACAGATGTCGCATCTGCTCTGCTTTTCATGTGCTTATGCCTCAGACAAACTGAGCAATTTGTGAGACCTGCCCTAACTTTTCCTACTTCTTGTTCATACTGCTCCTAAATTTAACTAAAATGGTCGTTTGTCAAGGTCTTTGCAAATATTCCTTCTCCAAGAAACCAAGCCAGAAAATGTTTTTTCTCTTTTGAATTCCCATTGCCTCATAAGCACTGGCCACTCTCCTTGTTAAATAGATGTGAGCCCCCTAGGGCAGGGTTTTCATACTAACCATCCATATATTTATTGACCATCTGCTATGTTCAAGCACTGTGCTCAATGCTGGAGATTCAGTGAGTAAACAAGGGTTCCTTGCCCTCACAGAATTTACTCCCTTTACTAGGGAATTCAGAAAATTGAACAAACTATTAAATGGTGTGATAAATGCAATGATAGGGAAGAAAGGACTTGTGGGAGCACATAGTAGGGCTCCTATGTTGGTTTGTGGTTTTCCAGATTTCCTGTAGAAAGTGGCTTTTAATGAGAAACCTGGAGGATGAATAGGAATTAGCTCAGTACCTTTCAATACCATTTTATACATAATAGCACAATAAATATTTGTAACTTTCATAGTTATCCCAGCACTAGGTCTGTGGGAGGAATGTCTCTGTTTTCTTGACTAAAGGAATGCCTCTATTAGGGTCTCTCTATCTTCCCATCTTCAGCCCCTGCATTGCTGGGCAAAAAGGCACCAGCAGCACACAGGGACCCCTTCACTTCACAAAGTCCCAGGAGCCCAGCTCCCCTATCATTGCATTTATCACACCATTTAGTAGTTGCTCGTTCCATTTTCTGGCCTAAGCTCTACAAGCCCAGATTCAAAATAGAACTGAGAGACAGAAATAGTGTAAGAGAGAAAGCATGAGCTCTGATTGGCTAGAGAGGAGAATCTGAAATATGAGCAAATGTATGACTTACATATCCTCTGCTGGGTCAGCTTACTCTCTGCATCTCCTCCCCCCATCCTGAGAAACAGATTTCTATTTCTATTAGAGAAAGATGACTCATTTTCAAATAGGCACTATCATAGGCCACTCTCAGTTTCTCTCTGTGGAGCTTTTTCTTGTTTGAAGTTTTGCCATAAAGGCTTGGCCTTGCATTGATGTAGGTATGGGCACAGCCCTGGAAGTTCAGAGTATGGGTGAGGCAGGAAGTTGTATAGTATAAAGGGAAGAACTCAGGACAAGATCAGAAGACCTGGATTCCAGTTTAGACCCTTTTGTTACAGAGTTGTAAAATCTTGAATCCATTTCTTTACCTTTCTGAGCCTTAGCTCCTTTATCTGTAAAATGATGGGGAGGGAATCATATTCAGTGACTCAGGAGGCCAGTCCAGCTCAGGTATCCCAACCATTCTGAACTAACACAATGTTCTCGGTTATGGGAGATGGATTACCTTCCTTGGGCATGACACCTTGCCTCCCAAAGTCACCAGCTTTGGGTCTGCTCTGTGCTTATCTCTGTAGAACTTCCAGGCAGAAGTATAACTGAACACAGGTTTGGCTGCTTGCCACAAGGAAAGCCAAATTCATGAGACAGGTTCTTATGAGAAGAAAAGTATTTTATTCAAGTGCTGGCCATCTGAGAAGATGGGAGACTCTTATCCCAAAGCCCATCTTAACATCTCAGTGCAGGAGGGATTTTTATTAGGAGGGATAGGGAAAGCAGAACAAAGAAATGGGGAAGGGGGCTTGAAAGTTCTCTACCCGTAAGTCAGCACAGTCCATTCCAATGATTATATTGAAACTGGTTAAGCGGAGCAGTTTTTATGGTTGAGAGTCACTAAGTCTCCTGGATCCAGAATGTCCGGTTGCTGGAGTTGGCCTCCTTCACTGAGGCTAATTCCTGTAATATGCTTAAAATGCTGTGAGCGATATATGGCAAACCAGGCCTTTGTTTTAAGGCATACATCTTATTACCTAGTTTGGGGAGAAGCATTGTTCATTATATGTTATTTAATCAAGAAGTTTATTTTGTTGGTTAGCAACAAAATATGTCATATATCCTCTGTAACAGGAGGATGGTGAGGGTGATGAGGCTAAGTGATTAGATAGGGCTAGCCCAGTGCCTGAGCTGGAGGAGCGACATGGAGGAGCCTTGGACTGCTCCTTGTGTGTGTTGAGTTGGAATGCTGAGCAGGTGCTCTGATCTTAGTGTTCCATGCAGGCTCATGGAAGTTTTAATGTCATTTGTGATTTCTTTGTGTAACTTTAAAATTCTTATTTGCCCTGGCAAATGTTAGTTGAATAGATGACTAAGTGAAATGGGACAGGAAGAGCCGTAAGAATAAGGTAATTATGATAAGTAGGATCCCTACCCCTGCTCCTCCTCTTATTTCCTTTCTTTAATGTTTTTCTTTTTGAAAAATTTCAAAACTTCAGAAAAATATAGTAGTATAATGCCACCCATCTATTACCCATATTTAATAATAATTATATTTCTGCTATATTTACCTGCTGTGTTTATTGAAGTATTTTAAAGTAAAATATAGATACCATGGCATTTTACCTTAAATGCTTCAAAAATGACTCGAAAATATAAGGACATTTTACTTAACTGTATTTTTCATTGTCATGCTTAACAAAATTAATCAGTTTCTCTATTTATCTCCCAAGTATTTTGATTTGTTCAAACCAGAATTCAAAGATTTCATACATGTAGATGTAGATATTTTGCTTCATAAGTTTCTTTTGATATCACCTTTATTTTTCATGAATTAAAAAGATTGGATCAATTGCCATGTAGAATGTCCCACCTTCTGGATTAATTTTATTGTTTTCTTGTGATGTCACTTATGGCTCTGATTCCTGTGTTTTCTATTAAATGGAAGCTAAATCCAAAGGTTTAATGGATTAAAGACTGAGTATTTCTGAAAAGAATTACTTGTGGGTGGTGCTGTGTTTTTCATGTTGTATCACATCATGAGTTACTTAATGTTTAGTTTTCTCATTATTAGTAGTGTTGATATTGACCCCAGTACTAGGCTGGTGAGCATTGTGGGTTTTTTTCCCATTAAATCTTTATTGTTCAGGTTATTACAGTTGTTCCTCTTTTTCCCCCCAATAGCTCCCCTCCACCCGGTTACCACCCCATCCTCTCCCCTTACACTCCCCCCTCCCCTGCACTGTCCTCATCCATAGGTGTACGATTTTTTTCCAGTCCCTTCCTGCACCCCTCACACACCTTCCCCCATCCCGAGAATAGTCAGACCACTCCCTTTCTATACCCCTGATTCTATTATATCAGCAGTTTATTCTGTTCATCAGATTATTTATTCACTTGATTTTTAGATTCACTTGTTGATAGATATGTATTTGTTGTTCATAATTTGTATCTTTACCTTTTTCTTCTTCTTCCTCTTCTTAAAGGATGCCTTTCAGCATTTCATATAATACTGGTTTGGTGGTGATGAACTCCCTTAGCTTTTTCTTATCTGTGAAGCTCTTTATCTAACCTTCAATTCTGAATGATAGCTTTGCTGGATAAAGTAATCTTGGTTTTAGGTTCTTGCTATTCATCACTATGAATATTTCTTGCCACTCCCTTCTGGCCTGTAAAGTTTCTGTTGAGAAATCAGCTGACAGTCGTATGGGCACTCCCTTGTAGGTAACTGAGTTTCTTTCTCTTGCTGCTTTTAAGATTCTCTCTTTGTCTTTTGCTCTTGTCATTTTAATTATGATGTGTCTTGGTATGGTCCTCTTTGGATTCCTTTTGTTTGGGGTTCTCTGCGCTTCCTGAACTTGTAAGTCTATTTCTTTCACCAGGTAGGGGAAGTTTTCTGTCATTATTTCTTCAAATAGGTTTTCAATATCTTGCTCTCTCTCTTCTTCTGGCACCCCTATAATTCAGATGTTGGTATGCTTGAAGCTGTCCCAGAGGCTCCTTACACTATCTTCATATTTTTGGATTCTTTTTTTTTTTGCTTTTCCGATTGGTTGGTTTTTGCTTCTTCGTATTTCAAATATTTGACTTGATTCTTGCGTCCTCTAGTCTGCTGTTGGAAATCTGTATAATATTCTTTATTTCAGTCAGTGGATGCTTAATTTCTATTTGGTCCTTTTTCATATCCTCATGGGTCTCACTAAATTTCT
>NW_006282377.1:112336-124447 GCF_000327345.1 Myotis davidii
GAGTGTGTGTCTCCCTCTGGATTGAAAAATACAACCGTGTCCTCTTTTGCCAGCCCTTTCTGCGTGCGCCTCCGTACCTCTGCACTTTACTTCTGCACCTCCTCTGAGTCTCAGTGTGCTTTTCTCTTTCCTTCTAGTTGTAGAATTTCCACTCAGCCAGCCTTCCTGTGGTTCTGGATGGTGTCTGTTTTGTCTTTCAGTTGTATTTTTGAAGTGGTTGTGCGAGGCAGCAATTTCCATGTTTACCTATGCCACCATCTTGGTTTTCTCCCCATTGTGGTTTCTTTTACACCTTGTGACCTGTAAGTAAAAGTGATTCTTTAGCATTATGAATATCCAGTTCCCTAACAGCCTTTCACTTCATGGTGTTGGCATCCTTGTTCAAATCAATTATGTAATTAGAAACATTTGTAATATGGCAATATTTCTTTTTTAATTTAAAAATTTTTGTTTACTGATTGATTTTAGAGAGAGAGGCAGGGAGAGAGAAACATTGATTTGTTGTTTCACTTTTAAAAGATATATTTTTTAAAAAATATATTTTATTGATTTTTTACAGAGAGGAAGGGAGAGAGATAGAGAGTCAGAAACATCGATGAGAGAGAAACATCGACCAGCTGCCTCCTGCACATCTCCCACTGAGGATGTGCCCGCAACCCAGGTACATGCCCTTGACTGGAATCGATCCCGGGACCCTTTAGTCCGCAGGCTTACGCTCCATCCACTGAGCCAAACCGGTTTTGGCTAAAAGATATATTTTTATTGATTTCAGAGAGAGGAAGGGAGAAGGATATAGAGATAGAAACATTAATGATTAGAGAGAATCATCGTTTGGCTGCGTCCTGCACACCCCCTACCTGGGATCAAGCCTGAAACCCAGGCATGTGCCCAGACCTGGAATTGAACCATGACTTCTAGGTTCATCATGGGTCAATGTTCAACTGTTGAGCCACACCAACTGAGTTGTTCTACTTATTTATGCATTCATTGGTTGCTTCTTGTATGTGCCCTGACTGAGAATTGAACCCACAATCTTGGCATATTGGGTCAACGCTTTAACCAACTGAGCTGTCCAGCCAGGGCCTGGCAATATTTCTTCATATATTATTCCTTCTATATTGATTAGCTGACACTCTTCTGTGTGTGTGTGTGTGTGTGTGTGTGTGTGTGAGAGAGAGAGAGAGAGAGAGAGAGAGAGAGAGAGAGAGAGATTTTTGTCAGTGACAGCTAGCATATTTATTAGTATAAGACTAAAGAGTCTATCAAAAGAGACCAAAAACATTAATATCACTATGTTTGTGGTTTTTAGGTCCCTAAGATCTTTTTACTCTTTCTCTATGACCTTTCACCTTCTTTAAATATCCCTGCATCTTGTCAAAAAGGCCCAGGGAGTTTCAGAAGGGAGGACTGACCAGAGACCAAGCAGCTGCACAGACAAGCCTGGAGGATGATTGGAGTGTGATGATGGGGAGGGAGCAAGGCTCCTTAAGCTGAGGGTCAGGACCACAGAGGATGTGGTCACCTAGAATGAAGAATGAGGCTTCTTTTGGGCTTTTTCAACATCCCTTCAGCTTCAGATAGCTCCTTAGGAAGGTATGGCTGCATGCTGGTTATGAAAATATAGTTTGGTCGATAATGTGCTGGTTGTGGGTAGTTCCTGGGTTGTGGTACACTGCTGTTCTTAGGCCAAAATTGAGTCCTAATGTGAAGACAAAAAATAGACTTATCAATAAAAGAGAGTGGAATGGGGGCCTGAAGTCTCTATCTTTCTAATTGTATCTCTTCCAGGTGGAAAATAAAGCTATAGGGTAGAATAATGAAATTGATGTTGGTAAAAATGACAACAATAACCATGGCTAACTTATTATTTTCAGACAAGGGGAGGTTAAGTAACTCAGCCAAGGTCACACAACATAGCAAATAATTAATACAACAAGATTCAAACCCAGGAGTGTGGGCAACTTTGTGACTGAAGCCTTACCCTGGACACCAGGGTCATGGAAAAGCAGCCAGGTTGTAGTCCCAGCTTTGCTGTGTTATCTATTGGCTGCTGTGAATACCTGTACTCTAGCCTCACCAAAGGCAAGGGCACAGAGACATGTGTAGAGTTGGTGTTTAGTTGGAAAATTTAATTAGGGAGCAATGAGTCCTGATAATCTCTGACCCTTTGAGATGTTACTCAGAGTAGATGCTCTGCTCCCATCTCTAGAGAAATTCCAAGTTTCCAGGAGTCCTATACTCTGACCTGTACTCAATGTGTTTCCATGCCCAACCACGTGCTCTGGAGGCTCTGTGTCTGGCTTGGGTTACCCAGAGATGGAAAATACCAGGTACGGTCATGGATAAGAATAGAAACTCACAGATCAAGCACATGATTTCCTGCTGGGCTCTGGTGGGAGTCATAAGCACAGAGTCATCTTGTTCTGGTCACTGCTTCCCCACAGGTGGGTGGGTTGTGGTAGGGGAAATGAAGCCCTCCTCCCAGAAAAACCCCATGGTTGGTTTCTATTCATACACATTCACATACTCACACACTCATTCTCACCCCCCTCATCCCCCACAAACCCTCCTAAGCTGTTGGTGCTAGGACAATCAGGTAATTGTGGCTTCACATCTAAGTAACACAGAGGTAAGAGGTAAGACCACTCTAAAGATCAGCTTCATTTAACACTTGGCCAGACATAGGCAAGGAAATAGGTTGTGGTGGCTACAAAGAAATTTTTTAACTTCTCAGAGTTCAGGAAGAGTCTAATTTATATATTCCCAATTATCCCTTGCTGATGTACCAACCCTTTATTTAGAAATAAAATAAAATACAATGAATTAAGATACCCAACAAATTTTAACATGAAATTAATATAAAAATTATGAATGAGCTATTTTGCCTTCTTTTTAATAATAAGTTTTGAAACCCAGTGTATGTTTGACATTTATAATGTCAGTTTGGATGAGCTGCATTTCAGGTTCTCAACAGTCATAGTGACTGGAGCCACTGCAGTGGACAGCGCAGGCCTAGAGTCTTTGATGCCAGAGTTTCTGTCCAGACTCTTTAAGGACCAACCCTTTTTTATTCCTATGTTTGTGATCAGAATACTAATTGTACCCACGATACATCCAAAGTATACTCCTTCCATGAATGTTTATCCGCTCTATGATATTTTGAGATTCTGTGTGTGTGCATGCATGTGTGTGCCTGCTGTCTAGGAAAGTCAGGGTCTGGGCACAGATATGAATGTTACCACTGTGTATGGTAGTGAATTTAGGGGTAATTTTTGCTGTTATCACTGGTTCGATCTTTGACCTCCTTCATCAGCACAGAAGTCTCATGTTTTAGAATTAGTCCCTTGTTTCTTTGGTGCAGCTGTCCCCTTTTTCCTTTTCTTGCTATAAAGAATTAACCTTGGAAAGCAACCTTTAGAGCAAACCACAAAATGGTGATTCGTCAGAGCAAATTCTTAGTCCCCTGCAATGGCCCTCAGACACCTGAGACCTCAGACCCTGGTTCTGGGAGTGGCATGGCTGGGGGGATAGACAGTCTGTGAGGTGAATGCCAGGAGAGACATGTCCTCAGATGTGGGAGATACAGGACAGAGACATGGCTAGGTCCTAGGGCTCTCTGACCGTGATTCTGTACTCTCCCCACAGAGGGAATGCATATCAGTCCATGTGGGTCAAGCAGGAGTTCAGATTGGCAATGCCTGCTGGGAGCTCTTCTGCTTGGAACACGGCATTCAGGCAGATGGCACCTTTGGTGCCCAGGCCAGCAAGATCAATGATGATGACTCATTCACCACCTTTTTTAGTGAGACTGGCAATGGGAAGCATGTGCCCCGGGCTGTCATGGTAGACCTGGAACCTACTGTCGTAGGTGAGTATGGACTAGGACCCTCCCATAGAAAGCAACATGAGACTGTGAGGCTTTGTCCATGAGTCTAACAAAGCAGAAACTTTAACTGGAAGGTGGGAATGGCTCAGCTAGAACCCTTCTGCTCTCCATGATGTCTGTCAGCTCCTTGAATTGTCCATAATTGGGGAACTGACACTAGGAACCAGGACTCTTTGCTCTCCCATCACAGCTCTAATTGCAAATAAAATGCTCTCTGCTTAAACCGGTGGAGACAGATTAAATTGTCAAAATTGTTTACACTAAGGCTAAAAAATACAAATGATTTTAGGTATTATAGGAAGGCCCCAAATAGCCAATTTCTCAAGGTTTCCGATTCTATAATAATTTCAACCTATTCACACGGGTTTGATATAAGCTTGCAGTGTCTGACACACAAAATGGAATAATAGCAGGCATTTTTCTCATTACCAGAGGTGGCTATAGAAGCTTGAACTTCATTTGAATGTTAGAAAACAGAAATTCAGGTCTCTCCTTGAGTTCACCCCCTCAAGCACCACTTCCCTGGTTCTGGACTTCCTCAGCTCCAAGCTGAGTCAACAATCAAGGGATGGATAAGTTTCATAGGGATGTCTGGGCAAATGTCTATAACACCTGACCACTAATTTCTAGGCACAGCTAACTCCCGGTACTTCTGCCTTTGAGAACTTTGTACAAATACAAAAAGTGCAGATTACCCTCACAGGCAACCATGCAAATGGATGCTTTCTCTAGGGGAGTAGAAGACCCCTGAAGAGAAGAAGGGGTGTAGTTTGGACCTGATGCCTCTAATTGGCTATGTGCCCATTTCATGTGGACCCTTAGAGGTGAGCAGAGTGCTCTTGACAGCCTTTCCAGGGCTCCTGCTCCTCTAGAACCTTTCATTCTAAAGTATCTCTAATGCCTGATATATATTATTATCACCTTGAGTTGGAGGTGATGGGGGACTATTCCCGGGAGAGACTAGGAACTGGGCAGATCATCCTGAATCTTTCTCTGTGTCTCTAGAACATTTTAATGCAAGTGAAATCAGGTTAAATTTTGAGATAACTTTGCAGCATGAAAGAAAAAATAAGGGGGAAGCCTTGAGGGATCAAGGTAGATGGAAGGAGTGGCAGTCAACCTTTCTGTTCAGTGAGCTTTGTAAAGTTAAGGCTTTTTTAAGTTGCAGCCAGGAGAGCAGCAGACTTCTCATCACCTGCTGGAGTCACTGGCTTCTGGTTCTTTTAGTGCCTATGTCACTTTAGACTTAGCCTTTTTCACGTTTGTTACAAGGTTGCCTGGATTCACCTTTGTAGAGTTTTACAGTAGGGAAGTGACAACCCAGAAGGGTATTATATGATATTCTAATGGGAAAGGAGATAGTAAGACCTGATGGTCCTCCTCTCTTGGTAGATGAGGTTCGGGCAGGAACCTACCGCCAGCTCTTCCATCCAGAGCAGCTGATCACAGGAAAGGAGGATGCAGCTAACAACTATGCCCGGGGCCACTACACAGTGGGCAAGGAGAGCATCGACCTGGTACTGGACCGCATAAGGAAGCTGGTAAGTGTTAATAAGGGCAGGCTAAGGTGGATAGGTTTAGAGACTCATACCTCTCTGAGAAGAATAGGTAGAGGCATATGACCCTAGGCTATAGGATAGAGATTTCATAGATTCACAGAGTGTAATACAGTGGTGCTGAACTTTTGGGGATCAGACAGTTTTGAGACTAATGACCACTATAACCCCTTTTCTAAACTGAAAGGCTGCTTTGATTTCACCCATGTAAAAATGTTGAGGGATGTAGTGGGGCAGACAGAAGGATTGCCTGCCTTTGTTCACATTAGGGTATTCCTAGAAACTTGTCTTCATGTTTTCTTCTCATGTTTTACTCTCCCAAGACAGATGCCTGCTCTGGCTTGCAGGGCTTCCTGATCTTCCATAGTTTTGGTGGGGGCACTGGCTCTGGCTTCACTTCTCTACTGATGGAACGCCTCTCCCTGGATTATGGCAAGAAGTCCAAGCTAGAGTTTGCTATCTACCCAGCCCCCCAGGTCTCCACTGCAGTGGTCGAGCCCTATAACTCCATCTTAACCACCCACACCACACTGGAACATTCAGATTGTGCTTTCATGGTAGATAATGAAGCCATCTATGACATCTGCCGCAGGAACCTAGACATTGAGCGCCCCACCTATACCAACCTCAACCGCCTTATCAGCCAGATTGTATCCTCCATCACTGCCTCTCTCCGCTTTGATGGGGCCCTCAATGTGGACCTCACTGAGTTCCAGACCAACCTTGTGCCCTACCCCCGCATTCACTTCCCACTGGTCACCTATGCACCCATCATCTCTGCTGAGAAAGCCTATCATGAACAACTCTCTGTGGCTGAGATAACCAGCTCCTGCTTTGAGCCCAATAGCCAGATGGTGAAGTGTGACCCAAGACATGGCAAGTACATGGCCTGCTGCATGCTCTACCGTGGGGATGTGGTGCCCAAAGATGTGAATGTTGCTATTGCTGCCATCAAAACCAAGAGGACCATCCAGTTTGTAGACTGGTGTCCCACTGGCTTCAAGGTGAGAGCTGATGACATAGGGAGGAGTTAGACAACTAGAGAAGCAGAGGTAGATTACCAAGGATTGGGGAGAAGGATGTATAAACTCCAGAGTCTTGGACAGATATACAATTCCATGGACACTTCAGGCTTTATTGGAATGATATGGGAAGAGGGGCTTAAGCCAACTATACCATGAATTAAATTCATTCATTCACTCACTCATTTAATTTATACAGGTAAGGGGGGAATTTATTAGAAAGGATTAGTAAAAGAACAGGAGGGGCACTATTGCAATAGGGAGAAGACTTCTACAGCTCCTACCCTAAGATCTGTAAGCATCTCACAGGTCAGGCAGAAAAGAGTATTTCTTTTATAGGGAGGAGTGGACAGGCTAGAAAGAACATGTGTGGGCAAATGATATGAACAGGATGAAGGAGTAGAGGTAGTTGTAATCTGACAATGTATTAGAAAATGGAGATAACCAAATTATTCAAGTTGCCAAAGAGGTGAAATTCCCTCCTCTTAACAAAAGATGTGTCCTCCTAATTTATTGTGAAAAATTAAATATTCTTGGGGAAATGTGGAATATTCAGGGAAGACCCCTGGATAAAGTGCTAGTTAAACACTGAATAGTGATAAAGCCACCGTTTGACTTGCACTAGCAGGGCATGCAGCTGGCTCTAAACATGTGAACTGGTTGATCACTTTGTCCTGTGTTCCATGGTCTTTAAAGAGATTCCACCAGCAAAATAACTACCACCATTTCTATTAATTTGTACTGCCCAGGCCTTTAATAATTCAGAGGTTTACTGAGCACTGGACTGGAGACAGTGATAAACATGTCTCAGTTTTTCCTTGGTGGGATTTACAAAAACAAGGCACTATGTGCCAGCCTCTTGGCTGATCTATTTTATCTATGAAGCTCTGACCTAGCTGATCTGCTGAGTAAGGAATTGTAACATTCTTCCTCATTGCTACATACATAATCTTTTTTTCTAGATTCTGCCTATTTTATGTGTAAGTTCTGGTTATTCTTATGAAAAGAGTCACACTCTTCAAAAAATGCAGTCCCCCCCCCCCTTTCAAATGGAAACAATAAAAAATGCTAATAATAAGAAGAAGGTAGAAAAAATGAGATGTGAGGGTGGTGGGGAAATTAACAAAAGGGAGACCTCTCCCATTCTCTCCTTTATTTTAAACTGAAGCTTTGGGGTCATGTCCAGAAAGATAAGGTAATGCCATCAACTTGATCTGCTTTTCAGAAAAGCACAGGCTGTGGGAAAGTTGTTGAACTTCCTCCTCTTTCATCCTTCTCAAGGGTGTTTATGTCTACTTGATTTAGGTCAAGGAATACTATTGTTCAAAAAAAGAGAGTTAGCTCTAGGCAACAAGTTTTTGCTGGTTAGGGCCAGATCTAGCAAATTATGTAATGTGGCTGAATTCATATTCATTGCCCTTCCCATTCTTATTTTTGGTATTTACTTCTGTCTTAGCATCACCTTTATCACCAAGATACCACTTTTATCTAAGAGGATTCACCTTTGTGAGTCCATTTAATGGGTTAACTACCTTAGCTGTATAGCCTGCTGCCACTCCCACCTCTGTCTCTCAAGAAGCCATGTATTTATTTTAAAGCTATGAATTGAAGAGATTGGCAATTAATACATGGTAGTCTGGGTAGGAAGAGGTATTTTTTGGGTGGCAACATGAATCTTAGTCCATAAGTATTATCACAGTTTGTCACTTTAGATTTCGCCCAGCTTTCTGCAGTTCCTAGGCTTGGCTTTGGTTTGATATGTATGTGAGGAAAAGAAAGATTTCTAGCATAGTAGCCCCACCATAAGATTGAGCCGGATTTGTTGGTGGACCCTGCCGTGCTACCAGAATTGAGAAGTAGGCTTGTCCAGGCAAGAGTTTTAAACTAACTTTCTTTGTTTGGAGTCCTTGCTTTTCTTCTAAAAAGCTCCATTTCTTAGAGACACAAGGCTTGATTAACACTAATTCCATTGCCAGGCCTATTGGATCTTTTTATTTATTGCTCTGGAATTTCTCTATGACCTTTTAAACAACCTTCCCAACCTTCTGCTCCCCTCTTTTCACTGCTAGCCCTATAGTCCCACTCTCATGCCTGTGCCTGAGTCCTGCTCCCACACCATGTGATGAAGTTGCCTCATCTCAAGTCACCCTTTGGCTACTCTGCATCTTCTTTTGTTGTTTCTCCTCTTTCTCTGTTCTCCAGGTGGGCATTAACTACCAGCCACCTACTGTGGTGCCAGGAGGGGACCTGGCCAAAGTCCAGCGGGCTGTCTGCATGTTGAGCAACACCACAGCAATTGCCGAGGCCTGGGCCCGCCTTGACCACAAGTTTGACCTCATGTACGCCAAGCGGGCATTTGTCCATTGGTATGTTGGAGAGGGAATGGAAGAAGGAGAATTTTCTGAAGCCAGGGAGGACCTAGCTGCCCTAGAGAAGGATTATGAAGAAGTGGGGACTGATTCATTTGAAGAAGAAAATGAAGGGGAGGAATTTTAAATATACATGTTCCTCATGACTGTGCCTCTTTATTTTTGCTGCTCCACTCTAAGCACATGTAACTATTCTAAGAGTCATAGATGACACTCCCAGCTCCAGCCTAATCTCTGTCACCAGTACATGTGGAATGACTGGGCTGAAAATGGATGCTGTGCTGCATCAGATCCTCCCTTGGGTAAAAGCAGCTTTGTGTCATTACAGAAAATGAGAGTCATTGTCTCTGGGTTAAGGTGAAGTCCACTTACACGTGTGGTGAGGTCTGATCAGGATTTTGAATTCTGGATTAGGTTATTGCCAGGGCTGACCAGCAGACCCTGAGCGACAGATGAATGATTACTCTGACACATATTTCTGTGAAAGAGAGGGCTAAGGGAGTGCCTGGCTAGAGAAACCAAACAGCCCCATTCACCTGTCTCCTTAGGCTTTTATTGTAACAACAACTTGAACTAAAATTAACTAATAGATACTATCAGCAAGGTAAGTATCCTTGAGAAGTCATGCATCTGTAGTGTCCTTTAAGCAAGGACATCTAAAGATTAAGCATAAAGATTCCAGTAAACACCTGGGGGCTCGTGTGTATACAGACTTGTTTGGAAAGATCAAGGCAGGGGCTATTGCCTTCAGTCAACTCCCCCAGTAAGTTCCGACTTTTCAGTTTCCTCTTTATAGACTTTCTTTAATAAAAAAAAATATTTTATTGATCCTTTACAGAGAGGAAGAGAGAAGGATAGAGAGTTAGAAACATTGATCAGCCGAAACCAGTTTGGCTCAGTGGAAAGATCGTCGGCCTGCAGTCTGAAAGGTCCCGTGTTCGATTCCGGTCAAGGGCATGTACCTGGGTTGCGGGCACATCTTCAGTAGGAGATGTGCAGGAGGCAGCTGGTCGATGTTTCTAACTCTCTGTCTCTCTCCCTTCCTCTCTGTAAAAAATCAATAAAATATAAAAAAGGGAAAGAAAAGATCTGGGCATTGGGAAGGGAGTGACACTATTTAAGAACTGGTGAATCAGTGAGAAACAAGACAGACACATCTCCTGCCCGCATAATCACACAAAGGAAGGAATGAGAAAATTTCAGATAGTGTTAAGTGATGTCAAGTAAACCAACAGTGGTACGAAGTGCCTGGGGGAATACAGTCAAACCTCAGTTCTTGACTATCTCTCATCTTGAACAATTCGCTTCTCAATCTGACAACCCTTTTATGCTGATGCCTGTATGATCAGTCACAAGTCTCTCAGGTGACAAACAAAGGAGATAATGCATGAGTATGAGTCAGTTTACCACTAAACCTCACATTATAAACATCTCAGGAAATTGTGCTGTGAGTATTTTCATGGGTTATTTTGCTTTTGTTGCTACTTATTTTAAATATTTATTTTTACTGTACATTTCATTTCCTTTTTTGTTAAATGTTCATTTACATTTCATGTCCTTTTTAAAGTATTTATTTATAGATTAAATAGTGCATTAGACATGTATATAAGAAAGGTTAAAAGAAGGAATCATTTGGGGGTCTGGTACAAATTAATTCAATTTACATGATTTCTAATGGGAAAAAATGATTCGGTTTTCAAACAAATTGCTTCTCCAACAGCCTTCTGGAACAAATTAAATTTGAGAACCAAGGTTCTATTGTACTCTTTTGTATTGGGTTGTCAGAAAAGGCCTCATGGGGACCTGAATGAAGACAAGAGCCATCATGGGGAGTTCTGGAATCAGAGGATGCTGCCCATAGGGCAAAAACACATATGTGGGAACAAGTACTAGTATACACAGAAGCCTTGAAAGGTTTTAAGTAGAATATCGACTATAGTTTATATACATACATACCTTATCTCTAATCCTCCCAACAGTCTCAAATGGATATTCTCATTTTACAAATGAAAAACCTGAGATTTAGAGAATTTGTTTAAGAAATGGACCACCAACTCTATTCTCTTGTCTACCCTACACTTACTGCCTCATAAAATGATGGATGGGGGGAAACCAAAAGTGTATATCATTTACATAGGGGAGGACAAGTTATTGCATCTCTTCTCTGAAGTTGACAGCTCTAACAGGATTTTAGAAAATATCAAGACTACTAAACTACTAGTAAGATATCCAGGGTTGGGCCCATAGTAGGTCCATATCCATTAAATGGATACCTTATTAATTGTTGATTTTTCCTAAATGTTTCTATTCGATATTCTTTGGAAGCCCTGAGAAAAATAGAATGAAATGGTGGATTAAATTGATTTTTGAAAGGGAACCAGTCTTTGATTACTGGAATAAAACCATACTTGGTCAAGGTGTAGAATTCTTCTTATACATTGCTGAATTCTATTTGCTAATATTTTGTGAAGAATTTTGCATATATATTCATGAGGGATGTTGGTCTGCAGTTTTATTTGTACTGTGTCTGATTTGGTATCAAGATAATACCGGTCTTATAAAATGAGGTGGGAAGTGGTCTCTCTCCTATTTCTCAAAGTGTACAATT
Organism: Myotis davidii; assembly: GCF_000327345.1. NCBI lineage: Eukaryota > Metazoa > Chordata > Mammalia > Chiroptera > Vespertilionidae > Myotis > Myotis davidii. Next base: position 123,778 of record NW_006282377.1, read on the forward strand.
AATGTTAATTCTTAAAACATTTGGCAGAATTCTACAGTGAAACAACTGGGCTAGTATATTTCTTTATTGGGAGTTTTACAAATTAACAGTTCAATTTCTTTCTTTCCTTCTTTTCTTCCTTCCTCCCTCCCTTCCTTCCTTCCTTCCTTCCTTCCTTCCTTCCTTCCTTCCTTCCTCCCTTCCTTCCTTTCCTTCTTTTTTAACCTTTTATTTTTATTTTTTAATATATTTTTATTGTATTTGGCAGATCTACAGTGAAACAACTGGGCTAGTATATTTCTTTATTGGGAGTTTTACAAATTAACAGTTCAATTTCTTTCTTTCCTTCTTTTCTTCCTTCCTCCCTCCCTTCCTTCCTTCCTTCCTTCCTTCCTTCCTCTTTTCCCCTCCCTCCCTCTCTCCCTTTCTCTCTCCCCTTCCTCCCCTCCCTCCCTTCCCCTCCTTCCCTTATTTTATCTCTCTAAAATCAATAATGTGTGTGTGTGTATGTGTATGACCATCTAAATTATCCTTCCCAAAGCCCTTATCCATTCAAAAGAGAAAATAAGATAAAGGTTTTTTTTATAGTTTTTTTTAATATGTTTTTATTCATTTCAGAGAAAGGAAGGGAGAGGGAGATAGAAACATCATTGATAAAAGAGAATCATAAATTGGCTACCTCCTGCATACC
>NW_006282377.1:125327-127263 GCF_000327345.1 Myotis davidii
CCTTTGTGGGCTTTGTGCACAGTCTTGTTGTAGTTATGCCTTGATTGTTGTAGGTATCACTGGGAGGAATTGACCTCCAGGCCAATTGGCAGTGAGAATCAGCTGTGTCTGTAGTGGGAGATCTTCTAAGTGCTGAAGACACCCTTCTGGGGCAAGGCTTGCTTCAGTGGGGCTTTGGTGCTCACTGAGTCTGCCCCCTGTGTGTGTCCCTTATGGATCTGAGGTGTTGTAATCCAGATGGTCCCCCTCTGACAACTGGGTACACTGGCTCTTACATCTAAGGAGGTGCTAATTTAGCCTCTGCCTGAGGTTACCCGGCAGGAGCTATGAAGAGAACTACAGATTCCCCTTCCTTTTTTGGAGTTTGGAGGTGCCCAGATGAGGCCCAGCTGTGAAGCAATGCAAGCTGCTGTGGGGCCTTGGGCCTTCTTTTGGATGTTCTGGGTCTCTCTGACCCAGCTGCAATTTGTTATATAATTTTCAGGTTGCAAAGGGCTGAGGCATTCATATGCAAAAGCCTCTGCCGCAGCCTGGGTGGGGCGGAGTCTCAGGGAATCAAAGGGCGGAGCAAGCAGCTATGGCGGATCCTCAGCACTGCCCTAAGGGGCCGCTCATCTCAGTGTCCTGATAATTGCTGCAAGCACCTCTGAGGGAAAGCTGCCCTCGAGTTCCGAGTTCTGCCTGCTGCCAGACAGTCCAGTTTCTCCCGTATGAGTCCTGGGCCCCAGAGACTTCCCAGAACCGGAGTTTAGAGCAGTCAGGGGCTTGTAACTCCATCCTGATTCAAAAAGACACCAGCGTCCTCAGGTGCCAGCCCCTTTCCGCGTACGAGCCTCCGTACCTCTGCACTTTACTTCCGCAGCTCCTCTGGCTCTCAGTGTGCTTTTCGTTCCTTCTAGTTGTAGAATTTCCACTCAGCCAGCCTTCCTGTAGTTCTGGATGATGTCCGTTTTGTCTTTTCGTTGTATTTTTGAAGTTGTTGTAGGTGGCAGCAATTTCCTGGTGTTTACCTATGCTGCCATCTTAGTTTCTCCTTTTTTAACCTTTTAAACATCACTGTATTTAGCCCTGCAAATAAACAAAACACAAAAGATAAATATAAAGGTATAGATATACATATATAGATCTAGATATACATATAGAGACATAGATATAAATTTCTGGTGATTTCTTTATTTTTTTTATTTTCCCTTTATTGATTAAGATATTATAAATGTGTCCCAATCCCCCCAATGTCCTCTCATGTCCCCAATCCTGCCCTCACCCTCACCCCCTGTTGTCCACATCTATCACTTATATGCATGGATACAAGTCCTTTGGTTGATCTCTCCCCCTCCCCTCCACCCTCCCCTACCTTCCCTCTGAGTTTTGAGCATCTGATCGATGCTTCTCTGTCTCTACATCTGTTTTTGTTCATCCGTTTATGTTGTTCATTATAATCTCTCTACATCTTTTTGTTCATCCGTTTACGTTGTTCATTATAATCCACAAATGAGTGAAAGCATGTGATATTTATCTTTCTCTGACTGGCTTATTTCGCTTAGCATAATGCTCTCCAGCTCCATCTATGCTGTTGCAAATATGAGTTCTTTCCTTTTTACAGCAGCGTAGTATTGCACTGTATAGATGCACCACAATTTTTTAATCCACTCATCTGTTGCAGTAGTCTATTTTTTGAGTAAGAAAGCAGAAAGGATAAACCAGAAATTAATGAAAATGATCATCTGTAGTGGCTGGTGGGTGGAAATGGAGTGGAAGGGATAAGGGATAAGATGGGAGTAAGACATCTGAAAACTGTAAGTTTGTATATAGTTCTGACTCTTGAACCATATAAAATTAAAAAGGATGGAAAAGTAATCCCTAACCCTGAATACAAATACTCCTATAACTCAACAACAAAATAACCTGCTTTAAAAATGAACAAGTAACTTCAACA